>NW_007734161.1:86482-97954 GCF_000696425.1 Galeopterus variegatus | reverse complement strand
TATTTGTCTACCAGTTAATAGTGAAAATGTCAGTTGGGAAGACAGCATATGGCCTTATTATTTCTTTTTTTTTTTATTTTGACTTCTCAATATACATCGTAGTTGATTTTTGTGGCCCTTTACTCATTCCTCTTCCCCCCACCTTTGGCCTTATTATTTCTTATAGCCCACATTTCTATGGAAATCAGAGATTTTGGAGTCAATATTTTCAGTGGACTTAATCTCTAATTGTGCAATGAAAGTTAATGAGAAAATAGGTTTCATCTCACTTGATCCTCACCTTTGCAGGTGTGTACTCATTGCATCTATGAAGACATTGCTGGGTGGGCCTTTGTGTTGCTCCTGTTCCTTTGGCCTTCAGAGACATGTTTCTCAATAGAAACTTCTTGCTGAAGCCTTATAGAGCTAATCATTCAAGATATTGTGGCATGTTGCAGTCATGTTCCTTTGGATACAGATAATGCACAACTGAATCAACCAACCAGAGCTGGAGAAGCTCAACATTTACCATCATGGGGGAAAATACACTTTATGAGTGGGCTGTCAGGCAGCCACCTCTATTTCCCTGCCCATCTCAAAGGATACATTCATCCCATATTCAAGATGAGGAAATATAGGCATGACATGTGGGCTATTCATGACTTACAGCTCCCCTCTGCCTTCCAGACTCTGGCTGCTGGTGACTCAAGCTGAATAAATTCAGGAACAATCATGATACTTATAACTACCATTTATAGAAGACCTACTATAAACCAAGCTCTGTGCAATAGCACTGCATGTGTCTTGTCTCCCCCGAATAAACCAGGACTTCCACGAAGGGCAGATATCTTACCTCTGTTGTTTTTTCTTTTGTTTTTCATTTGGTTTGCTACTTTCTCTACCACATAATAATGACTAACACCTGCATAGCACTAACTAGATGCCAGACACTGTTCTAAGCATTTTACATATAGAAACTCATCAAATCCTCACAACCCTATAAGGTAGATACTCTTATTATCCCTATAAGACTGATGCAAAAACTGATGATCAGAGGGCTTTGGTAACTTTTCCAAGGAAGTGGTGAAGCCAGAATTCAAACATAGATATTCTGGTTCCAGGATCTATGCTTTTAACCTCTATGCATGCCATTGTAGAATGTTTATTGCATCAATAAATGTTTTTTGAATGGATGAATGAATGAAAGATGTCATATAAGCATTACAACAACCCTATGAGGTAAATATGACCATCCTTATCTACGAATTAGGAAACTGATACTCAGAGTAATTAACCAATTTGCCCAGGGTTGCACAGCTAATTTTGCAGAATAAGGACTCAGCTCAGGTCTTTCTGACACAAAGCCCATCATCTTGAAAGAACTGTAGCATTGTAAACCATGTGACCAAGCAATTCCCTGCCCTGTGCTTTCGTTCAGTGACTGAACTTCCCTATCTTGTCAATAACCACATCTATTTCTGCACACAGAGACTTGTTTACAATAAAGCAGATAAAGCTCTTTATGGGTCAGTAAGTGTTGTTTTTGCTTCCCCCAATAAGCCATAAAACAAAAGAAAGGCTGGTATTTTAGGTGACAGGTGAGAAATGGGTCAGGCAGCTCTCTGATTTCGTGGAGCCTGTCCATCAGAACTTGTCACTGACGAGGACCTTATCTGTGTAGTTAATTCTGTAACAAACGTCACCACATGCAGCTCTGGACATCTCTTACTCAGTACTGGAAACATCTGATGCCAAATGATACAGAACCAAGTGGCACTGATGACACACCTTGGCTAGATCAAGGACCTCACCCCTCTCTTCCATCCAGGCACAGTTCTGTGAGTCAGTGAGATCTTCCTGAGCCATGGAAAACTTTTACCTTTTTCCAGCACTTGTTCCCACCACTTGTTCCTAAATGACTATTCTTCCATCTGATTATTTTTCTTCCATACACACCTGTCACCCAACTTTTCATTTTTTAAAAAGTTTTAAAAATTTATTACTCCCGAAGCGAGAACCTGAGAATGAGCAGGCGATTAACGGAATCATTTGACTGACCTTCAGGAGACCCAGCGATAGGTGATTGATGAAATGGCTACAGGTTTCAGCAGAAGGTCAGCTTCCATAATACGTTGTTCTTCCCATGCTCCTTACAAACCAGCTCACTCATTGGCCTTCACTTCTCCTTTGCAACAATTTTAAGGCAAACACTTAAGACTGACCCCACCACAAGCCACCCTCTTGCAATGCTGGTTACACAGTGACAAAGGCATGGTGCTGCTATTTGATCCAAAAAGATCAGACATGATTGTTCTCAACCACTGAGGTTCTCTGGTAGTTACTTTTCCATCATATCCACACCTACCCACCACGGGGTCAAGCAGAAGGTTACCCAAAGGTAGTCCTTGCTGTACCACTAACTAGCCATGTGATCTACCACTGCTGCCCTTTTCTCATATTTAAAGTGGGGTCCTACCCTACCCACCTTCAGCTATCTCACACATTAAAGCTCTCATTCTAACCAGTAGCGTTTGAACGTAAAAGAGGGAGCAAAGGAAAGAAAAGTCTTCATTTAAATTTTTTTTGGGGGGGGCAACTTCTAAGCCTCAATAAGAGAAAACTCTTTAACCTGATCAACATTTAAGAATGCACATCAGATTTTCCCCAGAAAGTAGACCAAAAAATACAAAATAATAACAACCACCACTAAGGGACCACCGTATCATGTCGCCTGGATCATCTCAATGAGTTCAAAAGAATTCCATGAAATCAGGCAATGAAGTGGTAAGGAGCAGGGACTCTTGGCCCAGACTACCTAGGTTAAAATCCTGGTTCACAGGGGCCGGCCCGGTGGCGCACTGCTACAGTGCGCCGCTTGGGAGCACGGTGGCGCTCCCGCCGAGGGTTCGGATCCCACATGCAGACCGGTTCCCGCTCACTGGCTGAGCGAGGTGCGGGTGCGACACCGAGGGTTGTGATCCCGTTGCTGGTCCCGGTCCGGTATGGGCGCAGCACTGAGGGTTGCGATCCGTTGCCGGACATGAAAAAAAAAAGACAAAAAAAAAAATCCTGGTTCACCCACTAACTGTCTGTGTGACCTTAAGCAAGTCACTTCACTTCACTCTGTCTTGGTTCTGTATACACAGAATGGAGGTAATGACATGCACTCTTAAGATTGCTGTAAGGACTGCAGAGTTGATGTGTACAAAGTGTCGGCACAGGTCTGGGCTCATGATAAGAGCTCAGATAAGCACTGTGCTTTATTGCTGACTTGGGAGGGTAACTAAATGGCACAAGTGGAAGCATGTGGATGTGAACCAGGAAGTCTAACTCCAGTGCTCACGTTCTTCACCACTGCGCTCATTTCTTCCTGGGGTCAATTTTTAGCTATAAGTTCCTCAGCCTCATAAAATCAATTTAAAATGGACATTTCAAAGGGGAAAGGGCCTCACAAGGGCAATCCAAAGCCATGTCAGGAATGGAGAGAGGACTGTCCCCAGTGTCTCTGGAATGGCAGCAGGGAAGGGGTTCCCCAAAGCCCAAGAGACCTTCGGACAGCTCTGCTTCATCTCCTTTGGCCCTTCCAATCTATCCCTGCCCTGAGGCAGGATGTGACAGAGTAGTTTTCTGCACTTAGAAAGGAAAGAAGAAATTAACGAATCATCCATTGAGGCATAGAGGGTACAAGCCAGTGTTGTACGCAGCCCTTTCATTCTAACGGAAGCCTTGCAATTATAAAGTTAGTCTTGGGCAGAGGAGGAAGAGGCTGCTGCCTAAATAGGGTGATTTAAGATGCCACAGAAGGACGCTGCTTCCCAAAATAATGTTTTCCCACTGATGTCTTACTATTCATGATTTACGCTTTTGCATTTAGCCTGTATTCATCCAGTCCTCCTCTTTCAAAGTATAAACATGCCCAAGATAGGTAAGAAATTAAATTCCTACCCCTAGTCATGCCTATGTTCCTCGGTTCCTTTTCCACGTGGCCAGCTACACAAGCATATAGATGTCCCCAGGAAGGAATGAGGAGCGAGAGGGTGAAAGGGGGCTCTAAACACTTGCACTGCCATGTTCATCACAGCACTATTCGCAATAGGCAGGAGATGGAATCAACCTAAATGCCCATCAATGCATAAATGAATTTGAAAAATAAATAAATAAATAACCTGTGGTAATATACACGTTGCAATACTATTTAGCTACTTTAAAAATAAAATCCTGGGCCGGCCCAGTGGCGCACTGGAGAGTGCACCGCTTGGGAGCGCGGCGGCGCTCCGGCCGAGGGTTCGGATCCCATGTGGAGACCGGTTCCCGCTCACTGGCTGAGCGCAGTGCGGGCGCAACCTTGCGATTCCGTTGCCGGTCCCCGGTATGGGCACGACACCGAGGGTTGCGATCCCGTTACCGGTCAGTAAAAAAGACAAAAAAAAAAAAAGGAAAAATAAAATCCCGTCATTTGCAGCAACGTGGATGGAACTGGAGACCATTATGTTAAATAAAGTAAGCCAGACACACAAAGACAAATACCAGGTGATCTCACTCACATGTGGAATCTTAACCAAAAAGAAAAAGCAGTGCTCATAAGAGGAGAGAGTAGACTAATGGTTACCAGAGGCCAGGAGGGGTGGGGGGAGGAAGGAGAAATGGTGGACTAATGGGTGCAAAACTCTGCTACCTACCCTAAGTGAGTCATTGTGCAGTACATGGATGCATTGAAATAATGCACTGTGCCCCACAAGTATGTACAATTAAATGTTAAAATTTTTAAATAATAAAGGAAAAGGGGCTCTGACATGAGAATGAAGAAAGGGAAACAAAAACCAGACTTCAAGATGCTATCAAACAGCAGTGACTTGACTTTTCATGGGAGAAAACAAAATATGGAGTTTACTATGTGAGTGTTTTCATGTACTACAAATTATGGAATTGAGCCTCAGAAAGGTTAAATGACTTACCCAAGATCAAACAGCTAATAAGGCACAGAGCTGACATTTGAAGACATTTATCTCCAAATTCCATAACCTTACCCCTGTACCCTCTGCCTCTCTCTATTAAACTACCTACTCTTGCAACTCAGATATTGCCTTGGGTCTCTCTATTGCTAAACCTGAATTTGTGCTCAACCATTCCTCTGCAGGTTACTGGGTTTACAAACTTTTCCCCTCATATGTATTCTTCACCTCCCAACCACTTCCAATGCAGTCATGAGGATAAAATATGTGATTGGGTTTTTCTCTATAATTTCTCCTCTAGAAGTCTATGGTCACAGTCAGAAGCAGCAGGAGTTACACTGAAGCTTACAGAAAAGCAAAACTATTAAACCACAGTTCATCCGTCTTCAACTACTCTGCCCAAACTTTCGGAGGAAACAATGCTCCCTATTACAGCAACAGTCCTCTGAGATTCAACCCACAGCCGTGAACAAAATACCTGAACCAACCCATGCTTTCTCTCCCTCCTTTACCAATTCCCTGCAGGCAAGCATACCTCAGTGGGGAAATATCTGCTATAAAAATGGAGGGGGTGAATGATACCTACAATTGCCCAAGCAGTTGGTGCCCAGAGACCTAAATAGAGTCTGAGAGTCAAGATATGAGTATTGTCACCAAAGGAAAGTTGCCTAAGCTACAGACTTACACTCACAGAGGGAAAGTTATGGGATTGTCTCTTCCTCAGTCTTGTTCTCCTTTCTTGCTAATAAAGACCACTTCCTATGATAGAGACTGAAAATACCTAATACATACTTTCCCATCCTGCCTTACAACTAGGACATTCATATATGTCTTCATCCTGACCACAAGGATCTGAGGGGAGCCCTGTAGGTGGCTCCTGAGAAAAGTTTTTATCCCTATTAAAAAGAGATGTCCAAGAAGAAACTCTCATTCCTGCCTTTGAATTTGACTGAATGATGTCTAGAGCAGCTATCTTATGATTAAAAGGGGGAAAGCCCAAGGACCAGCCATGCCCAGAAGAGGACTGAGTGAAGGCACAGGGAGAGCCAGGCCTGGATAACATCATTGACTCTTTCATCCAATTATGGAACCACCTTGCCCTTAGACTTCTCATGTATTAGTTACATGTTGCTGTGTAACAAATCATCCCAAAATTTAGCAGCTTAAAATAACTAACATTATCTCACAACTTCAGTAGATCAGGAATCTGAGAGTGGCATAGGTGAGGAAATATGGCTATCAAGATAGTGGTGAGGGCTTTAGTCATCTCAGGGTCAACTGGAGAAGGATCCAATCCCAAGCTTACTCATGTGGCTCTTGACAGGCCTCAGAAGGTCCACTCGTAAGCTCACTCACACAGGCCACCCTGCAGAACTGCCTTAAAACATGGCAGCAGGCTTTCCCCAGAGTAGGAGATCCCAGAGAGAGTGAGGGACAATACCCAAGGCAGAAGCCACAATCTTTATCACCTGATCTAAGAAGAGACATCCTATTATAGCTGTCAAAATCTATCTATTCTTTTTACTCAGGGATTTTCAACCTTGGTGCCACTGACATTCTTGGTTGGATAATTCTTTGTTGTGAGGGCTGTCCTATGTATTGCAGGATGTTTAATAGCATTCCTAGCCTCTACCCACAAGATGCCTGTATTACCACCACAGCCCTCAGTTGTGACCCAAAAAAAATGTCTCCAGACATTGCCAAATGTCCTGCAGAGACAAATCATCCCCAGTCGAGAACCACTGGTTTATAATGAGTCACAAAATCCAGCCCACACTCAAGGTCATGAATGCCAACAAGCAGGTATCATTGGTGGCCCTCTTAAAGGCTGCCTACTTCATCTTTCTTTATAAGATAATCAACTTCTTTAATGGTTAAGCCACTTAATACTCACCTTTTACTTATTTGAAGCCAAGATCACCCTAACTGATACAAAGGGATTAGCCACTTATTTCATCTATTAATAAAACTCTTACTTTTTCCATCTTTCAAACGTTCTAAGTAAAAAAAAAAAAAAAAAATTAAGCAAAGCACCATGCTTACCAATGAAGTGACTCACTAGTGCCCTGGTACAAACTAGTGTCTCCATTTCAAACCAATATGATGTTCAACACCACACGCAAATACACACACACAAGTTCCTAAAGGAAAGACATAAATTGTCCCCATCCTGTGCATTTTCATTGGAAGGAGAAGATACAAAAGTCAGAATATAAAGGATAGCAATAAAAAATGCCACCACTTCAAAAAATGAATGACCATATTATAGTAAGCTTTTAGTAAAGGTTACACGTTCAGAAAAAGATTGCTCCTGACCTGCCTGGGTAAGAGTCGAAATGGAGAAGAGTAATCTTCCATTCAGAAGACTGTACAGCAAAGAGTGACAGCTAGCTGACAGCAGCAGCTTCTGCCACATTTCTACCTGCTGTACCCCCCCCCAAAAAAAAATAACTTTTGTAGGTACCCTCCAAGTTAAACTCTTCAGAGACCTAGGAACTCTTGGATTCTTCCTCGACCTCTCCACCCAGTCCTCAAGCTTTCATCCCATTCCAGGTCTCTGGCTACCTTTACTGTCATATCCCACACTTGAGCTATATGAGCCCGTTCAATTTACCAGCAACCTGGTTTCCTTCAGCAGCTGACCACTTCTTACAGTCTCCCAGGGGCAAAGAGCCCCTTTCTACCTTATTTTGACCCTCACTGGGTTTCTCAGCCTCCCAGGCTTTGAACACCCGGTCCCAGGGAAAGGCCAGATGGTGATTTTTGTTCAAAAACTAAGGGTCTTTTTATTGGCCTAACCCATCCCTAACTGAGCTCCCTCAGGAGACTGCAAAGTCTGTAACAGGCATCTGAAACCAATTATCAACTAAGGGGCAGTCGTCCCAGGAATAACTATGGAGTTCAAGATGAAAGGCTCAAAATGAAAGCTATTTCCAACACAAATATTTCTTAGAATGGTAGAAATAAACCTTGGGGGGAAATAACATTATTGTAAAATGTGTTTTATGACACTGTAATGATTAATGGCATTTCACACTAATAAATTTGACAGGAAGAGGATGTGAAAGACTCACGAAAGTGCAAATACAAATTTCCTTTTAATATCACCAGCCTTTTTCTACAAGAACAAGACATGCACCAACAGGATAAGGGGAATGGCTATTTAAGAAATCCAAACTAAATAAATAAACAGCAGTAGTCATCAACAGAACAACCAAGGCAATAGTAAGTTCTGTTTGATGGATTCCCCAGAAAGACTACCGCAAATGTCCTTCTCTCTTCTATGTCACCAATCCTTTCTGCTGACCAAGATGTGCACCTGATAACATGGACTCTTGACCTTATTGGACAAAAGGTTAGATAGATGTCTGAAGCCAGCGTCCCACCTACCCCTTACATTGCTCCACTTCAGCAAGTCCATGCCTTACGTCTCCTCCCTGCACTCTCCTTCCCTGCACTCTCCTTCCCTGCATAGCTGAGCCCTCCCACCCAAGGTTGCTCCCTCCACCACAGCTCCCAAATCCATCTCCTCCAGCCACTTGGGGCCTTTCTTTTTCTCTATCTTGCCAACTTCTCATTCTCCCCTCTATATTACCCCTCCAGGAAGTTTTCTCCATGTAGAAAATGACTTCATGTGGTCATGTCTGTTAACTGCTATTTTATCTCACTTCTTTCTGTTTTTTACTCCTGGGATGAGTGGTCCCTGTCCATTTTCTCACTAGACCTTCCTCCATCTATAAAGAAATCTGAAATCCAGCATCTACTTATGCCACTTGGGGGACTGGCCACCGGGACACCATCAATAGTATCTTTTGAGCCAAATCCTGAGATCTTTTCTTATTTCTTATTCTGCTTAACTTCCCAGGACAATTGACATTGACGACTGTTACCAGCCGCTTCTGACTTCTCTTCCACTTCTCTGACCCCTCATTTACCTTCCTCCTACTTCCCATTTCTCCCTCCCAGCTTCATTGGTGAGTATCCTGCAAAGCCTTCTGCTTTTCCTCCTGCATTAGCCTCCATTTTCTCATCTATACGTGGAGATTATAATATCCATCTCATTGAGTTGTCGTAAGGAATAAATAACAAAAATAATCCAAGTACAATGCTGAGCACGATGCCATCCCAAAGTCAATGTGATCATGATTTCCTGGAATGCCCACTCAGTCTCACACTAGAACGTAAGCTTCAAGAGGGCAGGTACTTTGTTTTATTACTCCTACATCTCTACCTCATAGAATCATGCCTGGCACATAGTAGGCACTAAATAACTGTCAAACTAATAAAGCAAAAAAATTTTTGATTCATGACTCAATGCTGGTGATTCCCAAATACTGCCCCTTATTTCTGACTCTATTTGGTTTTGATTTTGAAATCTATTTGATGTGACATTAGTGTCACAATCTGCCCAAAATTTAATTCAGTATCTCTTTTCCTACTGATTCCTCCTACTAAAGTCCTCTTTTTTATGAATTTGAAACAATCATTTCCATGATATCTACAGACTACATCCTGGTTCACATTCAACTCTTTCCTCTCCTCCATTGCACCCTCCCGCCCTGCGTTGCCCCATCTCCTGTACCTCATTTGTCCTTCCTCTCTTGTTAGCACTGCTGTCACTTTAATCTGGCTCTTCATCCCACTCTCTGCCTCTTAAATCATCACTGTGGCCCCTCAGTGGCTTCCCTATCTCCAGTCTCCCTAAAGTATTCCACCCAATTACCAAATGAATTCCCTGGAAATAGGTACCCAGTGTCACTCTTTGCTTTTCATAACAAATCCAAACCCCCGAAACTGACAAAGCTGCCTATTTAGAATTCTCTTTCTCTCAATATCTCTTAATGACATAACAAATTAACTTCTTCCCACCATTTCCCCCATTTTGGTTTTCTAGCAGACAGGAGGTCACAGGTGGCCATTCTCAGTAAATGCGTGTAAGAGGGCAATGTTACAAAGTACTCCTTGAACTTAAACTTGAACTGGGATGGTATTGAACTATGAACAGTAGCCCATTGCTGCCATTCACTGGGCTCTTGTCTCTGCCAGACAAAGTGCTAAGTACCATACACCCTGCAGTACTACATTTAATCTTCTCTAATACCCTGGGGTGTAGGTAGTTTTACCCCCAAATATGAGAATATTGAAGCTCAGAGAGCCCAATAACTTGGCCCCAAAAAACTGCTACTGAGCAGTAGAACTGGCTTCTATCCCAAGTCCAGCTGTTCCCAAAGCCATGCTCTTGACCAGCCCAGACACTGAAGCTGAGCTCAGGGGACGGGGTGCCTGGCACAGAGACTGGCAGACATGAAGAGCAAATGAATGAATTTAAAGAGAAAAGGAGCAGGAAGAAAGCCGTATGTCAGAGAGAAACATCTGGTACGAAATCAGCAAAGAGTGGAAGCGTGGGAGAATTCATTGGAGAATGTAAGAAATGAAGACATGTGGAGTATACTATAAAGCAAATATATTTCACAGGGCCTAGTTTCTTGTACTTTCAGGTTTAGTCTAACTTTTCAAAAGTACATATAAAATGTTGAGCTTGCAAAAAACAAAAAATTTTCCCCAGGCTATATAGTCTCTGTTGTAAGACAAAGAATTGTAACACAGCAAGGCTGCTGGTTGAAAGACAGACAGGTTACTGATTGATAGGTAAAGATACTGGGAAGCTGTCTAGCAAGAAGGAATGTTTGCTAAGATCAGGCTTTTGTTGGTGGATCACTTAAATTGCCTTATGGAATGTCATCTGGCTTGCTTTACTGAATGTTACCAGCCTGTATTATTAAACTATAACCCCACCTATGTTCTCTACCTATAACTTCCTGGTCTGGAGAATAAATGCAGGAAGAGAACCCCAATTCATCGTTAATTTCCCAAATGGAAGGAATGCCTCTCTCTTGAGGGTTCTGGGAGATTAACCACTTTGTGGCTTCTCACTGCTCAGAAGAGATAGGCTATGAGTAGTCCTTTATGGCTCTGTCACCCAGGGGAAAAGGGGTGACAAATCCACGGGGGGCAAAGAAACAAAGACATAAGTGAATTTGAGAAGAAAATGGCTAGAGCAGCTGTATGAAAATAATTGGGGCTCCTGTGAATGCAGAAGAAAAAAGGGTTATCCCTTTGGATGTCAGACAGCAGGGAGCACAGCAAACCAGCAACAGGGGACTTGCTTTCTGAGACGGAAAGATGTGGGCAAGGAAGAAGGCAGGGAGATGGACCAAAAGGAGGACATGGGGCTGGGACAGCTACACACACGTCCGCACGTGACTTCTCACTTCCCACACGGGTGCTGTCATAAGGACTTGGCCCCCATTCTCACCCCTGCATGCAGGTGAACCCTGGGAGAACACACACATAAACCTCCAACTACAAAATAGCCACTCAACAAATACTTCCTGCACTGAGACAGAATGGCCATGGGTCACTTTGAATGGCCTGATTATGTCGCTCTTAGGCACTTTTGAGAAAAGAGGGGCCATAATGAGATAAGAGGTCAGGACTGCTATCTGCTGTTCTATGGAAACTGTCAATTAAAAATAAGCAG
>NW_007734161.1:82516-85681 GCF_000696425.1 Galeopterus variegatus | reverse complement strand
CCCCCATTCTCACCCCTGCATGCAGGTGAACCCTGGGAGAACACACACATAAACCTCCAACTACAAAATAGCCACTCAACAAATACTTCCTGCACTGAGACAGAATGGCCATGGGTCACTTTGAATGGCCTGATTATGTCGCTCTTAGGCACTTTTGAGAAAAGAGGGGCCATAATGAGATAAGAGGTCAGGACTGCTATCTGCTGTTCTATGGAAAATGTCAATTAAAAATAAGCAGGTAGCCCAGACCTGATGCTCCAACTCCTAGACATGCCCTTTCCAGAGGAGAGCCTGCCTTGCTTCCTCCCTGGGCATGCTCTTCCCCACCCCCAGGGTCCCGAGCTCCTCCTATCGTTGCTGTCACTCCAAAGCCCAGCCTTTCTTCAAGGCCCAACTCGGGTATTATAGCTTTCCTCAAGGCTTTCTAGAATGATCTCATTCCCCAAGTACCTTCGCCTTGCTCTGAATTCTGGTATTATGAATCAGCCTATAATTGTTTTCTGATTGTTACAGACATAAAGGCTTTCTCTTTTGAACTTTAATACAGGTCTTTGAATATAGAAATTGTATTTTCTCGATCTCTTCCTCACTGCATTTTCTTAGAGAAGACATGGGCCAAAGCTGAGGCTATTTTTATAGTATGAATGAAGAGATGAATAAATATATAAATGCATTGAGTTAATTTACATAAAACTTTTGCAATCAAATTTGGCAGGTAGAAAACCTACGTTAGTGCTAGTTATTATTATTTTAATAGCTACAGCACCTTTCCTAGTACATAGTTGATGCTCAGAAAATATGACTTGAATAATGCTTCAATGCCCATTGACACAGAAGTTATGTCCCTGAAATGTATATTGCAGCTCCCCTGTGGGATCCTTAATTTTTGAGCTTTCATTTCCAAAGTCTCTTTGGGAATAAATATTGCATATCTACTGCTACAAATTCTTTTTCCTAAAATAAATTGGAAGCAATTCAGAAGCACAGTTAGGTCACAATTCAAAGAGTAAGTATAAACCAGCTGAGTTACCAAGAAAGGTTGGTAACCACCCCCCCTCAAAAGAAAATTTTCTGTGACTTAAGAATCATTGGTCTTGGGCGATTCCTAACAAGAATCAGCATTCACATGGGTTTCTTCAACCATGGATACCAAATCACTGTGTGGTCAAATTTTAATCCCTTCCCTTGAAAGATAAGAAACCAGGCAAAGGTTTCCTTTTATTTTATTTTTCTCCCATAATCTCACAAAGATGCAAAGACAATGCAAGAAGGAGTTCATGGTTCTTCCAGATCCCTCATCTCCGGAACTCTGGGGTGATGTTTATCGGGCTTTTTGAGGGTGGCAGCTCTAGCTATGAAACCAATGCAGGAACAGCACTATCCAAGCCCCTGGCTCTCCCCAGCCCTCCCTGGCACCAGCAAGCCCATGGGAAGGCTTTTGAGGAGGTAGTTTCATGGACAGCTGACCATGCTGTGGTCAATCAGAGGCATCAATCACTGCTCTCAACCCAGCTGCCTCTCCAATTAATGCAAAGCTGTTTAGTTAGTGCCTTGAGAGTTAGGGCTGAGAGGCAGCCACAAAGAATATTCTATAAGGATAAATGCAAAATCTATCCACCCCTTATCACAAGATGTTTCTCCGTGTTTGTTTTCATTTTTTAAATTTACTCAAAAAGGAAGAAGATGGTAATAATCTCCTTCCCCCCATCACAACTTTGAGAGATGTTTATTGAAGCCAAAACCTCTCTTAACGTTTGCCAGTTGCTAAATAGGAGTTGTTTTTCCTGCCAAACATACCCTCTCTGTTTCAGTGCTTGTAAATAGATTATATATAAATAGGATGAGTTAATTCTGTTCATCTGATGAAAGGGATTAAAATAGATGAACACAAAATTAAGGTAAAACAGGATGCTATTGGGGTTTGTGGGAAAAGCATCAGAGAGAGCATAAGACTAGAGTACCAGGCACTAGATATTGGGGAGAAAAACCCAACTTTACCCTAAAAGACCTGTTCTTGACTTTATCAACAAGATTAGTTACTACATAGCCCCCAAATAAGGTTGCCAAGTTTAGGGGAAAAAAAATATATATATACACACACATACATATATACATATACACTATATATGATGTCCAGTTGAATTTGAATGCTAAACAAACAACAAATAATTTTTTCAGTATCAGTTTCTTCCAGATATTGCCTGTGATATACTTATACTAAAAATAATTCACTGTTTATCTGAAATTTAAATTAACTGAGTGTCCTATACTTTGTCTTGCAAACCTATCCCTGAAAGATTTAGGTTGATTCTGAGGAGACAAAGAGTTAAGTTCTGCTGGAAAANAATTTGAATGCTAAACAAACAACAAATAATTTTTTCAGTATCAGTTTCTTCCAGATATTGCATGTGATATACTTATACTAAAAATAATTCACTGTTTATCTGAAATTTAAATTAACTGAGTGTCCTATACTTTGTCTTGCAACCCTATCCCTGAAAGATTTAGGTTGATTCTGAGGAGACAAAGAGTTAAGTTCTGCTGGAAAACTCACTTAAAGGCTCGCCTCCTTACTTATATCAATTAGGCTAGCTGAGAATTTGCTTGAATTATTCACAGATTCAGGACATAGTCTTCATCCCAACATGGTCAGCAGTCATCATGTTTGTGAATTTTATCACTTCAGCATTCCTGAGCTATGTATGCCTGTGATACATCTTTTAAAGTGGTAACCCATTCACATTTCAAGCAGAAAATAACATTAATCAAGAACATCTTGATGTTTGTGCCCAGCCTTTGTGCTAGGCCTTTATAACTCCAGCTCATTTAATCTGCACATCTCTGTGCAGCTGGTGGTATTTATCACTCAGCAAGATGAGTTGCAGACAACTGCCCAGGGTCACATAGCTGGTGAACAGAGGTGCCAGGATACATATGAAGGTCTGTCTCACCACCAAGTATATTTCCTCCTATCTCACCATTCAAATCCACACATTAATTTTTTTTTTAATTACAAATATGTAATATGCAGAGGGAGGACTGTGTTAAATACTGGGGGTTGATTCAAGTAATGATGGGAAAAAAGACAAAAGACAAGGGACTTTAGTTTCATTAAGACAAGACAAACGCATTAAAACACAATAAATAAAAGACAGTAAAGTGTCA
>NW_007734161.1:60842-82106 GCF_000696425.1 Galeopterus variegatus | reverse complement strand
ATTCACATTTCAAGCAGAAAATAACATTAATCAAGAACATCTTGATGTTTGTGCCCAGCCTTTGTGCTAGGCCTTTATAACTCCAGCTCATTTAATCTGCACATCTCTGTGCAGCTGGTGGTATTTATCACTCAGCAAGATGAGTTGCAGACAACTGCCCAGGGTCACATAGCTGGTGAACAGAGGTGCCAGGATACATATGAAGGTCTGTCTCACCACCAAGTATATTTCCTCCTATCTCACCATTCAAATCCACACATTTTTTTTTTAATTACAAATGTGTAATATGCAGAGGGAGGACTGTGTTAAATACTGGGGGTTGATTCAAGTAATGATGGGAAAGAAGACAAAAGACAAGGGACTTGAGTTTCATTAAGACAAGACAAACGCATTAAAACACAATAAATAAAAGACAGTAAAGTGTCAAAGTGACACTCACTTAAAACTAACACACTAGGAGGAAGTGTTCTGGGTATCAAATCAATATTACTAACAATGAATATCATTAAATAAACACCTACTATATACCAGGTACAAGGTAGGCAACCTTGATAGTACAAATCCAGAAGTGAATAGAGGCTGAATAGCTTTGCTAGAGATGCAAAGTAGCAGCACCAGGAGAATCAAACCCACATCCCTATGATCCCTCTCCCACAAAGCCCATACTCTGAACCACTAGGCTGTGATGCTTAGATATATATTCTCTTCAGAAACATACTTTAAAAAGCATCTCCTTTAAGCTTCTCAGCCTTCAGCTGACCTCAAAACACAAACACAATTTGCTTCCCTGAGTGAATAACACTCCATAAAGACCAATAAACTGATTACATTTATTCATACATAATCTTTGTACCTAGAAGAAAAAGGTCAATGCCAAAAAAAAAAAAAAAAAAATTCCTTACCATAAGGTCAAGAAAAGTTGACCTCAATTGTTTGTATCCATCCCAGGAAGCAAAAAATAACTAACACCAAAGCTCATCATGAGCTTTGAAGGAAGTAAAAGAACCAAGATCCCTCACATTTTGATTCAGTTCCACCAACATTTGAGGAGAATCCCATCTGTGCACACGAAAAAAGTGGCTGCAAAGCCTAGTTTGCCTGTGTCCAAAGCCACTCTACGCCCAGAGAAATGGAGTCAAAAATGGTTGCTTAAGACATAACCACTTTCCTGTCAGTTATGTTCTGGGTCAGTCAGGGGTTTGGGGTTGTAAGCAATAGAAACCATCTTTGGCTAATGTAAGCCCAAAGAATTTTTTATGAAGAGAAAATGAGAGAACATGTGGTAACTCATAGGACTGAAAGAAAGACTGGAGAGTCAGACTCTAGAGGGAACAGAAACCAGAGGAGCTCAGGAGAGCTACAGACAGGAGCTAATAGACCTTCTTGCCAGTCATCTCCATAGAGGCATATTTTAACTGCAATTAGAGTCGATATTCCAGTTCCTGGAGAAAATCCCTGATAGACCTAGTCTTCACATAGATGATGGGTGGAGAGGCAAAATTCAAGTGCTATCATCAGAAAAAAAAAAAAGAAGGAAAAGGAAGATAGATGCTTAGGCAGACAAAAACATTAGATGGTTACAAAAATACTGTGTCATGGTTACAGGCTTGAACTCTAAAACCAAACTTCCAGAGATCTAATCCTGGTGTTGAATCTTATTAACTGTGCAATCTTGGATAAATTATTTAACCACTCTGTGTCTCAGCTTCCTTGTCTGTAAAATGGGAATGATAATAGCACACATCTCATTTAGTTGTTATGAGGATCAAAAGTGTTAATCCATGTAAACTGTTTAGAATAGTGTCCACTGTGTTGTAACTGCTCCATAAATGTTAGTCATCAGTCTTATTGATATATGTGATCACCACTGACCACCAGGGTTTGGAGGTTGTTTGTTACTGCAGCATAACCTACCTTATCCTGACTATGGTATTTTACCTTCATAGCAGTTTAGTTCATTTCAACTAACACATGAAGTACCCACAGGTACCAGATTTTCTGGGTTAGGCATTGAACACTCCTAGAAAAAGTCACTATGTATTTTACCTTCATAGCAGGTTAGTTCATTTCAACTAAAATATAAAGTACCCACAGGTACCAGATTTTCTGGGTTAGGCATTGAACACTCCTAGAAAAAGTCACTATCCAAGCTTATAATATGGTAGAAAATGTAGTGTCTTAATAAAACATGGCTTTAACATACTCAATTCCACACCAAAAACAAAAAGTAGAAACATATGTCCAAGAGGCATAGTTCCTGTAAAGTTCTTAGGTTTTATTCATGTCTGTCATGCAAATTTACTCTTCACAATGCAAACACCTAGAAGCACCTATGCCTCCCTCTGTGAGACAGCATTTATTCTACATATGTGTTTAATAAATGTGCTTAGTAAATGTTTAATGATAAGAACCTAAACAACTCCTCTCGCTACAGTAATATAACAGCTAATAGGCCACCGGTGGACTAAGCAGTAAAAAGAAGTACAGAAGTGAGTCGACCAAATCCATAGGTCTCATTACCAAGAAGGGGATAAAATATTCTATACTGAAACCAATGCACAAACACTGCCAAAAGTCACAGCCAAATACACAGATTGAACACAAAGAACAGCTGCAGTGAAAATTTTACGCTCTTTATTACACAGCTTCTCTAAGGAACTGATTTTAAATTCAGTCACTGATTTCCTCATTTGTCAGCATAGATCGCCACAGCAGACTACAGAACCTAGTTGATAAATGGGACTTTTGCTATTAAAAATTATTCACCAAAGCCATAGTTTCCAGTTTAATAAAAAAAAAAAAAATTGACATTATAATGTTAAAAGTCTATGTCTTGTGTATGAGCCTTATTGCCTAAGCAATTTTGACATAAGGGACATACTTACAGAAGTAAGTACATGGGCCTTTTAAGATTGCAGAATGACCAATTCCTTGCTAAATGAAGCCTTTTCAGGGGGCTGAAATGGTTAACCACCTTGCTCAGCTCTGCTGTGGTTAAAGAGCTAGCTTACTGCTTGGAGTCTGAAAATTGTGAGCTACTGTTTACTCTTTCTTCTCCAAATAAGTCAAAACATAACTCTTATTTAAATAATCATATGAACATGGATTGGTGTCCAGTCAAATCTCTGTAGTACAGAGCATGATAACTAAAGACTAATTTATCCCAACCCTAACACATAAATGACTCCAGTCTTGGTGACTATCACAAAAGACATTTAACTAGGTTGATTGGATCTTTCAGGAAAGACCCATCCTACACTAAAATATAAATAATGTCACTAGAGACAAGGTCCAGGCTAGAAAGCACCATTTTCAGAAATATAAAATCTTTGCATATTAATTGTATATTAGTCAACCTCATTTATAAAACCATGTGTGTTGAAATTATAGCCTGCATTAAAAATCATGTGGATTTGTGTTTGTGATGTGCAAATTAAACATTTCCATATTTGCAATTTAAGCTTTTATTTAATTCTTCATTTCCAATCTGATGAGGGTCCCACGCACCAGGGCCTCCTAAGGTCAGGTCTGATTAGGTGGGAGCAGCATGAAATGAACTTGAAGACTGCAGCATTCCTGCCTTCATTATCTACTCTCAGCTTTCCTTACAAGAACAGTTTTCATTCATCATTTGTGTCTTCTTCATAGTTTTATACCATTGTTTGATTTGCCACATTTTGATATATAGAACCTTATCATCCAGAGATAAGGAAAACCATCTTACTACTGCTTTTATGGGGTTTTTTTTTCCTTTAAGCAATGGTATTTTTCCAAACTATAGCATTTTAGCATAAGTTAAAAGCGAAATGAACTTGAAGACTGCGGCATTCCTGCCTTCATTATCTACTCTCAGCTTTCCTTACAAGAACAGTTTTCATTCATCATTTGTGTCTTCTTCATAGTTTTATACCATTGTTTGACTTGCCACATTTTGATATATAGAACCTTATCATCCAGAGATAAGGAAAACCATCTTACTACTGCTTTTATGGGGTTTTTTTTTTCCTTTAAGCAATGGTATTTTTCCAAACTATAGCATTTTAGCATAAGTTAAAAGCTTACATGATGTAGGCATATTGGCACATATAATATATGTGTCTGTGTGATGAAGCACTGCATAAGCATATATCAAAATATGTGGCTGTGTAAAAATAAGTATGTATAGACACCCTGATAGAGTTTGGACATGCTGTTCCCCCAAAATTCATGTGGAAATCTGATTCCCATTGTGGCAGTGTTGGAGCTGAGTCATGGGGCAGATCCCTCACAAATGGATTAACGCTCTCCCTGGGGGGTAGTGAGTGCGTTCTCAATCTATTACTTCCTGCAAGAGCTGGCTATTTTCAAAACCCTGGCACCTTCCCCATCGCTCTTTTGCTTCCTGTTGCCATGTGATCTGCTTGTACCCACAAGCTACCTGCTGCTTTCTGCCATGTGTAGAAGCAGCCTGAGGCCTGCGCCAGATGCAGCTGTCCCAGAATCATGAGCCAAATAAACCTCTGTTCTTTATAAATTAACCGGTCTCTGGTATTCTGTTACAGCAACACAAAATGGACTAATACACACCCACATACATAACTATAAGTGGATACTATCAATTTCCAGTTAGATCAACTTATTTACCTTTGGCATCTGGCAATAAGCTGACATCTGCAATACTTTTGCAACTAAACTGACCCATCAGCTTATATGTGACAGAGAAGGTCTACCTAATAAATATTAGGTAAGCTGACTACCTAATATTCATTTCCCCCTTCTCCTTGATAATAAAGCCCCCAATTTCATCTGGAGTACCAATGTGCCCACTTGATTCTACATTTCATAGCTTCCCTTGCAGCTAGGTGTGGAGAGGTAAATTCTGCCCAGTGACATACAAGCAGAGGTCACTGACTGGGATGTCCAAGAAATTCGTTAAAAGATGACAGAAGACTAGAACTCACCCCTTTTATGCCCCTTCCCTTCCTTTTTCTCTCTAAAACATGGAAATAATAGCTGGAGATTCAGCAACCACCTTTTGAAAATGAAAGCCCATGTGCTATAAGATCGAAGAGCAGAAACACAGAAAAGGCCTAAGTCATATATTTTTGGAGCTACCATACCAGCATTAAAGTGACTAATTCTGGTCTTCATTCTTAATGAGAAAAAAGCAATCCATAATTTGTGTAAGCCAAAATATATTTGCTACCTAATTCTGCATGTATAAAGGATACCATATTATCCTTTAAAACAGTCATTTATGAGCCCATTAAAAGTGAACAAATAAATACGATTCAAATTTTACCTTAATACAAATAGATTCTTTTTTTGTAAGCTTCATCTTAAAAAGGAGCACAGGTTCTCTCAGACCCCATGATTTGGAAGGATTCTGTCTGGCAAAACCATCTAAGTCCAGGGTTAATGAGGTTCATGTTGATGAGAATTGAACTCTAGCTGTTAAGTAAATAACACCAGTTGTGATTTAGAGTCTTTCATCCCTAAAATTTGCAGCAAATTGCAAATATCCCTATGGGGTGGGTAAAATTACTGACATAATTTTATTGACAGAGAAACTGAGTCATCAAGTTGTTAAATAGCCTGGGGTCTATTTAGTGAACACGAAGATCAGTTAAGAGAGATTACAGTCAGCTGTTAAGGCCATCAGCGAGGATTCTTTCAGGGTCAGAATTTAACAAAAAGTTGTAAAAACATCCCCATTCCTACTGCCAAAAGAAAGTGTGTGCATGTGTTTTGAAGCAAGAAGCCTAGGTTTCTTTGTTCTTTGAAGTAGTGACTCTCAAATGCAAAGATCCTGTCTGAGGTCTTTTTACCCCCTGCCCTCCTAACTTAGCACAGTGCTGGGCACATGATAGGTGCCCATAAATGTTTACTGAAGGAAAAGCCATTTCCTAAAATCTTGGGGGTAGGGGAGGATGCTGCTCCTGAAATTAAACATGCACTTTGGAGCAATATTATTACTGCATTAGGAGCAGTCACTTTTCCTCTTGAAGCAGACACTCGGCATTCACATGAGTCCCTGGCCACTCTAGATTCAAGCTACCTCTGCAAATCCATCTTCCTTCTTGATTCATTTTTCAGCATGAACAAGGAAATGGTTTGATGATAGAATAATAATTGATGGTTATGATATCTGATGTATAAAAGGTTTGATTTCATGTCCGCATAACTATTTACAAAACACCACATACCAAAAAAAATGTCCTGAATAATGTCCTTGCTGGAATACTATATTTCCAGAAGAGAGCTGCACTGCCCAGCTTTCAAAGTTGGTGGGAAACTTGGAAATTAATGTCCGTTCTCCCCTCAAAGGCTGTTGTTATGAATGGTCAGCAGCTGGCCGATCTCTTCTTTGCCCCTTCCCTCCAGGCCACCGTGGTTACTTGTCTTAAACTAGGGCACTTTGACAGGTGTTTGATAGAGGTGGCCCTGAGGCAGAGGGCTGGTTTTACTGAATCAAAATGCTGCAGCTTCGCAGAAGACCTTTCATCCAACCACTGCTGAAGGCCTTCCAGGCCCTCGTTTTCAGCAGGTGGATGAAACAAACTTCCATGGTCACTTAGTGAGTCAAGGGCCAGGCAAGGCATTCTATAATCAAGTCCAATGGCCGTGAAACCTCCATTTCTGCCATTTGTCACGCACACTCGGTGTTTTCTCAAATGGCAGTCAGGAATTATCCATCCAGAGAGGTTTCTGAGAAAGCAAAGGGTCCGAGGAATAAAGTGAAGAGAAGACAAATGAATCACTGCCTGGGGAGATAGGCTCAAGATCTGATTCCAGCTTTTCTAAATGAAAAAGAAAACCATCTTAATGAACATTCTTCCCCATTGCCAATCTACTTTAGAAGTTATTATATTCTTGTACAGGAAAGCTAGAGACCTCTCGGTCAAGACTCAGATAAAGAAAAAAGAAGCATCTCTCCCCCTGACATGAAAACCCAGTAGTCCCCTGGGTGGAACTACTGCCACCTTCAAAAGCTGTCCATCTTCCATTTCCCATCTCCTGTACACAAGGCACCAAGAAATGTCTGCTAGACAGGAACAGCTTAAGTCCTCGCAGAGAATACTCACTTTCTATCCAAAATAGAAGCTATTTTTGGTCAATAGGGAGGGGCAGCAAACAGAGAAGAGGTTATTTACAGAAATTAGTGGCAGAGAAAAAAAATGCAAGTCTAAGTGGAGAGATTATCAACATAGAAAGATGTGTTAGAGCCTAATAAGAAAGACATGCTACACAAAGTACATCTGAATATAACCATTAGCAGCATGGAAGAGAGGCTGTTTACTGTATTAAAGCTACCTTCACTGGTTGTATAAAAACAAAAAAGGATTGTATTGGGGCCATCACACTCCCATCTTTTCAATTACAGAGATAGAACAATCTCAGATTCCGAAGCTAACTACAAATCAAAATTGTGTTATGTTATCTGCTGAGACACAAATGGAAAATAAATACTGTTAACTGTCACTTTCCATTAGGTAACAGAAATTCAATTACATTTCAAACAAGCCTCCATGTCAACAGAATAAATCTGTTTCATAAATGAGCAGGTAACCATTTTTGATTCCAACTTCCCAAAGGGAAAAAATCAATTTTAATCACAATTCTTCAATTTTTTTTTCCCATATGAATGCTTTGGAGTCGAGTACATCATCTGGTCTAATAAACAGTGCTGTACAGAAGAAGGAAAAAAAGACAAAATTGGTCGTTGTTCATTTCTGGTACCATTTAAACCAGAGACTCTCGATGTCTGGTTTAACTGAACTCTGTATTACTCCAATGTTCCCACTTTAAGAGCAAATGCCAGAAAGAGGGGAAAATGTACAAGGAAAATTCGTTTCTGGTACCATTTAAACCAGAGACTCTCGATGTCTGGTTTAACTGAACTCTGTATTGCTCCAATGTTCCCACTTTAAGAGCAAATGCCAGAAAGAGGGGAAAATGTACAAGGAAAATTCTTTCTGCCATGCAGTTAGTCCCAATAAGAAATGTACATAGGGGATATTAATCAGTTTTAGTGACAGAACTATAGGGCAAAGTCCCCGCCCCAACTCCTTGGAAATGTAAGGAGAATCTGAAAAGACAGCTTTCTGATCGGGAACACTCAGTCATCCAGAGCACAGCCCGACATATCCAGAATGACTGGGAAAACTTACAGGAAATTGTTCACTTAGTACAAGGGTATTTTGATCTAATAAATGCTTACTGATTACCTGCTTCTGTTGCAGTGGCAAAGCCTTTTGGAAGGAGCTTGATGCACTTAGTTTGACTTTTAGTGAGTGCTGAAGAATGTATATTTCCAATAAAAGACCCCAGATTTATTATAACTTGTTAAAGGACTTATAATCTATTCTAATTGTTAGGATGGAGTATTCTTAATAGCTATCACAAGTCCTTTTGATGGTCCAGGAATTGTTGTAAGCACTTTGCACATTTCATTTAATCCTCACCAGCAATCATTTGAGATAGGTCTTAGTCTTGTCTCCTGGAGGGAATGGGACACAGAGAGGTTAAGTTACTTGAAGGAGATAAGCAGAGTGAAAGCAGAAACATGTACTCACCCTATGGAAGAAATCTGAATGACACCAAAAGCAGAAGATGTAGGGAGTAGTCAGTGCTCATGAGTTAAGGGAACTCATTGCACAGAAGCAGATGGTTAGGAAGGGGACAAAGTCAGTGTGTCCACTGGGTTCTTGCGTGTGTTATAGATATACCCCAAGACCAGGGACAACACAGTGAACATCCAGTATACTCGCTCCTTTATCTGCAAATTCTGAGAAAAGATCTAAGTCAGATGATGGCAAATTTGATGATAAATACAAAACTTGATGATTGTAAATATTTTAGGTTTTTCAGGCTATACTATCACAACTACTCTGTTATTGGAGTGCAAAAGCTGTCAGAGACAATGCATAAACAAATGAACATGGCAGTGTTGTAGTAAAACTTTATTTACAAAAACAGATAGTGAGGATTTAACGTGCAGGTCATAGTTTGCCAACCCTTGATCTAGATTTTCTGCAAAGTAATGATGGGAAGGAGCCAGGTGAAATAGCTAAATATTGGCCACGAAAAGCCAAAAAGATATTTTTAAAAGTGTACTTCTGGCCTACATTTCAAACAAAATATTACCATTGTCACCAAATAAGCTTTTATGGAAAAACAGAAAAATTGACTCACTTTCATAAATATTAGCATCGCCTTAATCAAGCAGGAAATATGAGGCTTAGGAGAAAGCTGCAGCACTCCATGAAGCTAAACCTCCTTAAATTTGGCCAGATAAAAAGAATAATAAAATTAACCAACATTCCAGTGGAGTCCCACTGAGTTTGAGACCACCCAAACCTTTTGGGTACTGAATCAAAGTCAACCTTTCCTCTTTGTTTCTAGGCCATTTTCCTCATTTGAAGATATTCACTAACACGGATATTACTACAAAATGCAAAGTTGGGAGAGGATTTTTGGGCTCCAGCTCCAATTCAGTGGCCAAACCTCTTTGAGAGTTGTATGTTATAAAACATGTTATAGAACAGATAATAGTAAGATAGGAAAGTCCTGCACACTATTATCTTCATTAATATCTTTTTTTTTAATTTTGAAAAAAGTTTCAAGGGATGAAAACTTTTGGAAAGAAAGATGTAAAGATTCCCTCCCTGCAAATCATGGAAATCACTGGGAAGAGAACATCATCAAGAAAGAAAAATGAGCTCGACAAGGCAACAGAATTTAAGATCTGGCTGTAAGCTCTCTGAAAATTAGGACTATGTCTTATCATCATTGCCTCCCCAAAACCCAATTCAGTGCTTAATAAACTCATTGAATGTCTGAATGAATGACTGGATGGATGGATGGATAGATGGATGGATGGATGGATGGATGGATGGATGGATGGATGGATGGATGCATGGATGCATGAATGGATGCATGGATGGATGGATGAGTTAGTGAGTGAATAAATGAATGTTAAAGCAAAGTTGAAGCTTTCGGTAGCATTGCCTTGGGTAGGGGTTGGTATTTTCAGGTTAATGATGGAGGGAAGAGAAGGTGAGAAGAATAAGCAGGACTTAGAAAGAAAAGGTAAGAATGAGCCAAACTACAGGGATGAGAAACTAGCAAACGTTTTTGAGGAGGGGTATGATATAACTGGATCAGTACTAAAGAAAGAATACTCACAGGTATAATACAGAAAGGGGACAAGCCTGAAACATGGAGACCATTAATCTAGGTAGAAAGGAGCAAGGACCTAAACCAGTGGCAGTGTTGTTGAAGAGTACAGAGTCAAAACATTTTAGAATTAGAATTGACAGGATTTAATGTAAAAAATGAGAAGGAAGTTTACATTGAAGATGCCCCTGAGGTTTTAAGCATTAGCATCTAGGAAGACAATAATGGTATCATCCAGAAAAAGCTCATGGGTTGGGGTTTGATAACCTAGTGGCCATGTTAAGTTTGATGTATCAAAATATGGTACATAATTGTTTGTCCAGCAATAAATTCTTCTAATTCTGTCACCTTCCAGTTCTCCACCTTAACCACCAACCTGCATTAAAAAGTAATAATAACAATAGCAATCTTAATAGTCTTGGTCAAGCACACTGATGAAATCAATATTCATACTAACTACAGCATGTCCTGATTTATTAGTCTCATAGTCCATCAGAAAGGAAAGCTTGGCTTTCTTCTCATTGACTTTAGTGACCTTTCCTTTTTCTCTGCATTCAATAACTAGCTATTTAATTCTCTGGAATTTTACTAGATTTTTTTGAAGATTGATAGAATATTCACAGGTTTTTAGGAGTTCCAAAATTCACTTAATTCTTTTTAAAAATTTAAGTCATCTACAAATTTCCAGTCCCCTGGCTTGGCTTCCTTTCTATGGTAAATGCCTACAATCACCAACAGTGGTCCTACAGTACATTCCCAAGTCCGCAAAGGGGTGACATGAAAAGAGCATCAGTTCCCACAGGTTTTGTCATGTGGATTTCACCTGATCTATCAAGATGTTTGAAGCAGCTCCCCCTACCTGACACTTGGAATGCACTTCTTTCTTTCTACTGATATTAAATTCTCCACAATAAATATATATCCCTTATCTAAAGAAAATAATATGTTTTCCTAAACATGTGTTTGTATTAAACAATGTCAAAGGCACTTGGTATATGCCTGGCATTGTGCTAGGGACTCTTGGGAATTTAAGGCAATTCTACTAACCCTTCTTGGCCTCAGGAAACTTATACTGTCCCCAAAATAAGAGGAGGAGAGGAATAAGCTGAAAACAATTCTATTCTGCTACTGAACATGGTTCAAAAGAATCAGAAGAGTTAAAAGTCCTTGTGAAGCACTTAAATACTAAAAACCGACCATGAGTTTATAAAACTGTGTTCTCTGAGGGACACAATGTATAAGAAAAGGCAGTCCTGATTTAATACCAGCAGAAGCTGGTTTGGAAGATGAAGTGTGTTTGAGCCATTAATTAACAGTGACTGTAGTCCCAGCCGACTCATGAGGCCACCCTTACATCTAGCCCTGGCTCTTTACACTAACTTGCCCTGCGTTTTAATGAATACCCAAGACAGTACTATAGCAGTGATATTCACTTCTTCATCTTTTGGAGAATGGGTAGGGACACAAACTCTTGCTCCAGAGCTGTGATACCCAAATTCCTGCTTTTCCCAACTAAAAGGGAATACAACTATGCTCTCAGGAGATTAAAAAAAAAAAAAAGTTTGGAGAGCATGTCTTCTCAGAGGTGCATTTAAACAGGTTGACTTTTATTTAATTTGCTAGCTTAAGGGTCATATATTCTTGCCTTAATTTTTTTTAACAAGTGCAAATATTTTTTGATATATACAGTACAGAGGGATTAATTATCTTCGTTACCACAGTGGACAGTATGGGATTTATTTACCTGGAGTGCATCTCAGAACAATTGATCATGTTATCGAGTCAGAGGTTGCTTGAGCTGAAAGGACAAGGGTTTCCCAGCTGCATTCTGAGGACCTCCGGTCTACAGAGGTGTCTCAGAGGTCAAATGTGAAAGTGAAAGGAAAGAACGCAGGCTCCTACCTTGCCTTTTTTTTTAAAAAAAAAGAGCTGTTAGAGGTTCTGCATAAGACTTTGTTTGAAATAAAAGAGGGGAATGTTTCCTACTGCTGAAAAAAATTGCAAACCACTAATTCTCATTTTACTTCTTTGTATCACAGATGAAAATCTTGGGACCCAGGAAGATGGAAGACTTGCTCAGAATCATCCAGCTAATTAGTAATGGGATGAGGGTAAAACCTCAAAGAGGATTGACACAAATAGGGAAAATCACAGTCATATCTGTGATTTTTTTTTAATCTTTGAGCATAAGGTGTTAGAAAAAAGAAAAGATTTAGACAAGAAGGAGTTAGTATATTAAAGAATGAAATAGCTCAGTACTCTTGGTTTCATTTATTCATTCAACAAATAGTACTGAGTTCCTTCCATATGCCATAAGCTATGTCAAGCACTGAGGAAAACAGGAATCAAGACAGAAAAGGATTCTGGTTTCATGGGGCTTATACTCCAGTGGCAGGGGGAAGGGAGATGAAAGATGAAAAACAAATAACCAAAATAATTACAAATGGGACACACACCATGAGAGAAACAAACAAGGTGACAAAATAGAAAGTAACTCTACAGATCGATTAGGAAAGATTGCTTTAAGAAGGTGATATTTGAATTTAAGCAGGAGGAGGAGCCAGTAATGCAAAATGAGTAGGGAGAGTATTCCAGATTTTGCCAAGTGCAAAATCCCAAAAGCGAGAAAGATTAAAACCTTTTTAGGAAACAGAAAAGGGGACAGTGTGGCTGAAGCCTGGTGGAGAGAGTGTCCAAGATGAGGTTGGAGAGGTGGACAGGAGCCAGATCGCCTATGGATATATGGACCATGGTAAAAAATGTGGACTTAGAATAAAGAGCAAGGAATCTAAATTACTGAAGGGGTTCTACCCAGAGTCACATAATTTGCTTTACATGTGAAGATTGCCCTGGATGCTGTGTGATGAATAGTTTGAAGAAAACATGGGGTAGATACAAGGAGGACCAATACTGAGATGCTATTGCATTTACCGAGGTAAAAGATAATGGTGGTAAGGGTGATAATATTAGAGATGGAGAGAGGTGGATGAATTCAAAGGATATGTTGCATGCAAAGACAACAGGATTTGCTGATGGACTGGATGGAGAGGATTAGTGAGGGGAAAAAAGGTGTCAAGAGTGACTTCTAGTTGAATATCAAGAAGGGTGGTATTCCATTTATTGTGAATGAGGGTGGGGAAGATTATTTTGCAAGAGAAACAAAAAATGCAATTTAGGCATATTGTGTTTGAGATGTCTATTACATATCCAAACGGAGATGATGAGCAGGCCATTGGCCACATGGAGCTCAAGAGAGTGTTCAGAGCTGGAGTTAAAAATATGGCATGTGCAGATACAGAAGGATTAATACTATGTGATACCACTTATACATACAATGAATCTAAAATAATCAGACTCATAGAAGCAGAGAGTAGAATAGTGACCTTCACCTGGTCCCTTGCTAGGGCCCAGGGGAAGGGGAAATGAGAGCATATAAGTCAAAGGGTAGAAAGTTTCAGTTATACTAGATTAATAAACCCTAGAGATCTGTACAACATAGTATCTATAGTTAACAATACTGTATTGTATACTTAAAATTTGCTAAGAGAATATATCTCACATTAAGTGTTTTTATCACCAATAATAATAATAATAAATAAAGAGAGCAGGAAGAAACATTGGAGGTGATGGATAGGTTTATGGCATAGATGGTGATGATGGTTTAAATGGTATATACTTATGTCCAAATTCATCAAGTTGTGTATATTAAATATGTATGGCATGTTGTGTGTCAATCATACCTCAATAAATTAGTTTTTAAAAAAATAAATCTCTTTCTATACTAAACTTATGTCCAAATTCATCAAGTTGTGTATATTAAATATGTATGGCATGTTGTGTGTCAATCGTACCTCAATAAATTAGTTTTAAAAAAGTAAATCTCTTTCTATACTAGTGGATCAACTAAGGATAAAATAGCTGAGCTGAGATTTCAGCTGCTACCCAAGAAATAGCTTTCTGTCTGAGTTCAACCAAGTTACTAAAACAAAAAATATAAACACTCTTTGAGGAGAATAACAGAATCCAGAAACTCCACAGCATAAAATTCACAATGCCTGGGGAACAATCTAAAATCACTCAACATATGAAAAATTAGGAAAGCGTGACCCAATATTAAGAAAAAGACAGTCAATGGAGATCAACTACAAGATGGCCTAGATGTTGGAATTAACAGACTTTGATTTTAGAGCAACTATTAGAACTTTGCTTAATGAGTTAAAAGAAAACATGCTTGTAATAAATGAGTAGATAAGCTGTATTTCACAAGGAAAAATAAATACTACAAAGAAGAACCAAATAGAATTTATAGAACTAAAAAGAAAATATTTGAAATTCTTTAAAAAAAAATCACTGGATGGGCTTAACGGTAGAATAGAGATAACAGAGAAATTAGTCAATAAGCTTGAATACAGATCAATAAATATTATACAATATGAAGAACAGGGAAAAAAGGCTGAAAGAAATTAACAGAGCCTCAATGTAATGTGGAACAATATCAAAAGATCTAACTATGTATAATTAGAAATGCTAGATAAGATTAACCAGGTGGAAAAAAGAAGAGGGGGGTTTAAGGACTGAGCCCTGAGGTACTACAATATTCAGCAGGCTCTGTAGAAGAAAGAATAAAAAAAGAAGATGGAGAAAAAACTCTTTAATTTTTTTATTCATCAGAAAGTCAGCTACAATGTTTTGCTTTTCTCTTTGTCTTAATTCTATGAATCCAGCTACCCCCCAAAAGGGGGGCGGGGGTCCTCATTGAATAATTAAAAATAAGATTGCAATTTATCGACCCATTGTCAAAGCATCTCTCTCTATCCTATAACTAGGACACAACCAGTAGTATAAAGTATAGTGGTTTGCTAGAACAAAGAAATTTACTTTCCTAGAAGTTTTCGTTTGTTTGTTAACTGCTTCATCTCACAATGAAACAGTGTGTTACACTCTTCCAGTAATTCTATCATGAAAAAAAATTCTCTGAAAAGGGAGATTCCAAACTTTTAATTCATAATCAGAATAAAAGTCACATCAGAACAAGAATTAAAAGTGGCCAAAAAGGAAAACACACACACACACACACACACACACACACACACACACCACACACACAGAGAGCAAGGTTCAGAAGCTTATTGAGACCAAAGAAAAAGGATCTTTCAAAAAATTGAAATCCATTCCAATGTGAAGCTTACAGAAGAATAAACTGTAGCAGGTGAGATGTAAAGTGCAGATTAGAAGGGATTAAAAATGGTGTTTGAAAACAAACAGCCAATGATAACACAACAAATAATATTAAATTCTTTAAGTACATCAGAAATAGACTGCTGCAAAGGGATCAGTGAATCGGCTAGGCAAGCAGTGCACAAAGGAGATATTCAAAGGGATAAGGAGATTGCAGGGAAACTAAATAATGTATTTGCATCAGTTTTTGCACTGGAGAATAAGGCAACAGAGGAAAACTTTATTATGTGAAAGAGGCCCAGCTCAGATTGAGACATCAAGGGAACCCACGAGTCGATGAAACGGTGAAACAGGTATTTGCCATGTTCCAGCCAAAGCAGGAGCCATTCACCAGAGAATCCAGAAGCACAGAATGCCTGTAATCTCTGATTCTTTATAGCCTTACTACTGTGCCATTTGAAAGGCTTCATACTGTGTGAACTGGAAGGCAAGTTATGCTTCTACCATAGCTGGAAAGTTTACTCAGTTTCTATGGTAGAAGGATCTATAAAATGCAAAACCTCCAGCCACTGTATTGGATCTCAAATGATTGGTTGGTCAAAAGTTAGACAAGAGAAGAGAGCTTTAATCCAGCCCATCTGAGAATGTATGGAAGTGGAAATTCTCATATACTGCTGGTGGTAATGTAAACTGAAACCACCAGCTTTAAAGAGCATTTGCATTATCTAGTAAGATTTAAAACGTGTACGCCAAATGAACCACCAATTTCACTGCTAGGTACATATGCTTTAAAACACTCTAGAGAAATTACGAGATTGTTCATTGCAAGATTATTTGTAGAAGTGAAAAATGGGTAACAACATAAATTCCATAAATAAGGGAAGGGATAATAAAATATATTCATACAATGTGATACAAAAAGTTTTCAACTTGTAATTAACTAGCTCTATATGCATCAACTTGGATAGGTTTCAAAATCATAACATTTCAAAGGAAATGCACTAGAGGGAAAAACAAACAGCATGACACAGTGTTTTAAAAATTTTTAAAGAACACCTAAAATAATAGAATACGTTTTTCACAGATTTATATATATGTAAGTAAAAGATTACAAATGCACTGTAACACTAGCTAGTAAGATATACAACTAATTCAGAATATGGGATGCCTCTGGAAAGACTAGGAAGGCCATGGGACTAGGGATGGACTAAGTACTTCACTTTATCTTTGAAGTTCTATGCTATGGTTTGAATGTTTGTATTACCTCCAAAATTCATGTTGAAACTTAATCCCCATGTGATGGTACTAAGAGGTGGGGCCTTAGGGGAAGTGATTAAAAGGCAGAGCCCTCGAAGATGAATTAGTGCCTTAAAAAAGAGCTGGAGAGAACCAGCCTAGCCCCTTTTTGCTCTTTCATCCCTTTTGCCACTGGAGGACACTTAGGGCATCATCTATAAGAAATAGGACCTCACCACACACCAAACCTGCCAGTGCCTCGATCTTAGACTTTCTAGCCTCCAGAACTGTGAGAAATAAATTTCTATTGTTTATAAATTATTTGGTTATAGCAGCCCCAAAGAACTAAGACAATCTTATTCTTTAATTTAAAAAAAGAGAGAGATTTGAGGTAATTATGACAAAATGTTGACAATTATCAATTCTGAGTGGTGATAATAATATTGTATTTACTATTTGTTTTTAATTTGCAAAAAAATAAAAATTTCTATCACCTGGAGACAAAGCCTAAATTTATTAAATTGATCACTGTTGGATGTGTCAATAGCTATTATTAATCCACACTCAAGATTTGCCTTGGAAATCTAGAGTAGTGGCAGAGTAGTCTCTTCTGCTAATTTAAACAGTATGTCTTTAGTTCCTAAGGCTGTCTACTTTCCACTACCTAAGAATCCATGAAGGATAATTAACAGCTCTTACAGCATTCCCTTTTCTTCCAGGAAGTTTGGCTCCATTTTATAGAACAAACAACTAAAACCTACAGATGTTAGGAAAAGAAATCAAAACAGACTAGAAATCAAAGTTTCAGACCCTCTTACATCAGGAAGACTTTTCCACCACTATCTCAAAATCTGGCAGCTCTCTTAAATTCTTTTCATAGGGAAAGGCCCAGAGATGATAAACAAGTTATATCTCACTTGCTAATTCTAAACAATGATAGTTTACTCCAGCCTGTGTTGAAAGGATGCTAAAGCCACTAAGGTCAGTAGGAAAGAATGTGATGATGAATTTGCAATGTGTGCCATGAACACAGGAGCAGGAGTAGGGGTCAGGGGTGGGGGTTGTAAGCCACGTATCTGCTATCCCAGAAGTTTAGCCACTTGAAGAAAACGGCCTTCTCTGATATGAAAACACTGGAAATTTATGGTGTTTAATGCATTGTATCAGTCTCTAAACATCTTCCAAAATACATTCTGCATTAGCTGCTAAACATTCAAAAGTTCACCTGGGATATGAGATATGTCAGTGAACCAAGTCTTCACTGACTAGTTCTGCCCAGGCCAAGACTTCACAATCCAATAATCCTACACAATCGTTTTCCACCAGGGCTAATGTTGTCCCACTCCCCAGGACATTTAGCAATGTCGAGACATTTCAGTTGTCAAAACTGGGGGGAATCCTACTGGCATCTAATGGGTGGAGGCCAGGGATTCTGGTAAACATCCTATAATGCAATGCACAGGACACCCCCCACAACAAGGAATTATCTGGCCCAAAATGTCAATACCACCACAGCTGAGAAACTCTTCCCTAAAGTTCAGACCATGTGTAGGTTAGGCTGCCAGGGCCTTCCTGAGCATTCAAAGCCAGAACAAACTGGACTGCATAGGATGGATCTCAAAGTTCTATTCTAGACCTGCTCTTCACAAATGAAAATTCAAATCCAAGAGCTCGGGCCTGCCTGAAGAGCCACAGGCCACTGTGCACCTGATGCCCACGTAGGTCAGGCCACGGGAGCATCTTCTGAACCCAGCACTTTTCATTCTGACCTTTGTGGGCTGAGGCTTCTGCTCAACTTGCCTCTTCTCTTGGATTCTAGAGTGATTTTCAGGATCATTAATGCTTTTATCTGTCTTTGTCTAACTGGACGACCACAACTTCCCCTGATGCAAGGAGCCATCCAAAGTGATGATTCATTTGTCAAGACCAAATGTGTCTGCCACAACAGGTTCTATCCAAGATGGGCAGAGAAAGCTATACCAGGACAGATAGATACATGAGCCAAACAAACAACCACATCTCAGTAGCTGCTGAGTCAGTGCAGGGTCCACGTCAAGATTCTAAACCAGACTTTCTGACTTCATCAGCACAAAGCCCATTTGGACTTTCAATGGTTATTGAACAGGCTGTCATTTGATAACCTGTACTCTATCACCCTTTTGAAGCAAAAACAAAGAGGCATGATTTTGCTGCTGAGGGGCCTTAGCTGCACTGAACTTTCCCTCAAACATTAATATAAGAATACTTTTTTAAAGCCCTCCACATTAGTTTTTATACCAGCATCTTTAATATCAGACACACCTGGTTGTACAGTCGCGCAAAGGCCGTGACAAAACCCTAAGTCCACACTTGGCTGTACCATTTACTCAAGCAAGATGTTGACCTTGAGCTTCCATTTCACCATCTGCAAGATGGGAATAATAATATCTACCACTAAAGACTTGTTTTGAGGAATAAGTAAGATCACATATGTAACTTGCCTGGCACATTGTAAGAACTATTCACAATGGAAACTAATTTTTAACAGTCATCTGAGATGGTAGGGCATTCTTGAAGCAACCAGGAGTTGGGCTAAGTCAGTGCAGTTATGACTACAAATGTCCCTACCATTTCCACAACCGTCCAGCTGAACCCTTGTTCATTTTTGCCATGTGTGCAGGTTGGAGGAATAGAAAAGTTACTTTGTTTTGATTTGGGAATAAAAAAATATATATCAAACTGTAACTGAGAACTTGTTCTAAGGATTGCATGGCTTAATCCTCACCATTACCCTCTGAGACAGGTAATATTATTATCCCCACTATACAGATAAGGCTTTAAAAGATTAGGTAAGCAGCTCACCGCAGATCACTCCTCTAGTGGGGAGCACACTGCCTTTGACCATGGCTACTCAACCCTATTCATTCAGTTCTTCATCCATACATTGATTAACAAACATTTACTGAATTCTCATTGTATTCCAACCATACACTCAGCACCAGAGATGGCAAAGTTCATTCACTGAGCAGATATTGATGCTAGGCACTGGCATACAGAAAGGAAATTATGATCAGTCTGGTGAGACCCACAGGTAAATAAAGGAATGTCAAAAGTTTCACAGCTCCACGATAGAATCAGGAAGCCTCAAGGAAGGAGAGGTCCTACCTGCTTTGGGTGCTGAGGGAGGAACAGGGATGAAGTCCAAAAAGGCTCCATAGCAGAAGTGACTTTGAGGAGCCCACTGTTAGGAGGACATACGCAAGAATGGGAGGCAACAAACACCAAAATTGCTGGCCTTGAAAAATGTGCAGGGAGACTGGCTCGCTGGCATCTTGTGGACAGAGAAACCAGTCGTATGGCTGGATATATTCTACTGCAGAGCCACTGCCACACTCCACAGCCTCCGCCCCAGCCCCACACAAGCATCCATCTTTACCCAAGCACAAGAAAAGAATAAATTCCACAGAAAGGCATTTCGAAGCACCTACCAAGATGAACGTGCCCTCTGGCCTGGTTTTTTGTTTGGGAAAATTGTGTGCTAAAAACAGCAGATAAAAAGGAATCTGTGGGCATAATTTATTTAGACTTTCTAAAGGCTGTTGAGAAGGTCTCTCTCACAGGAGCCTATTAAAGCCAGGCGGGCAAGTCAGTAACTATGGGGTAAGAGGTGAAGTTGTGTCGTGATTAAAGCCTTCTTAACTGAGAGGAACCAAAGCGCAGGAATAAATAGCCAATTCTCCACATGGGAAGCTAAAAATAATGGGGCCACTCAAAGATTAGTCCTGAGGCCAGCGTCGTGCTATCTATTTTTAATGATTTGTCAAATGAAGTACAGTAAATAGAAAAATGCAGGTAGCTAATGACAGGAGACCCCATGGCACAGTGGAGAAAACGTTGTGCTGATAAGGTACCATGGAGCCCAGCCCAGCATGGACATGCTATTACATTTCTCTGTGCCTCGGTATCTCCATTTGTGAAATAATGGGATTGCACGGGGGATTCCTAAGGTCTCTGAGACCTTCTGTGCAAACAGTTAAAACTCTTCAGCTTGAAGTAAAGGTAGAACTAGAAGGAACAAAAAGAATTAACGAAATTGAGCAGTCCATGATCAAAAGGAACATCAGAAAAAGCAAAGTGAACATTTTCATCCTGCTATTTTTGTGTATCTTGATTGGTTCAGAATAAGTGATAACTTCTCCAGAGAAAGCAATAAGCATCCCAGTGGACAGCTTCATGAGAATGCCTATTCTTAGTCTGGCATCATAAAATGTGCCAATAAACCATATGCAGCATTTTTTAAAGCACTGAGAAATACACAGAGAAGTATTATTAGGCTATCGCCTAAATCAGCCTTACGTCCTATTTTTGCCTCTGATATTGTCAGATTGTTCTTTATATAAATCAAACAACAAATACTGATTAAGCTGAGGATGAGTAAATTGGAAACCCTCTGAACGCCTGCTCAAGAACCTGCAGTCTGGCTGGTGAACTTACGAACATGAGAGAGATAACCAAGTACTGCTGGCAGTGCCAACTTAATGAACCAGCCAATAAAGTTTAAAGAACTTCCCAGACAAGGTAGGATGTGAACGTCACCTTCAAGAACAAATACTCTTTTGCAGGGATGGAGGGGATGGAGGGGAACGGAGAGACCTTCCAAATGCAAAAAAAAAAAAAAAAAAAAAAAAAATTGGGGGCAGAGAGGAAAAAAGA
>NW_007734161.1:8492-58492 GCF_000696425.1 Galeopterus variegatus | reverse complement strand
TATTTTGCCAGATAGTGAATGTCCTTTGAAAACAAAGAGCTTCCTTATATAAAAACAGAGAGGTGGGTTCTTATGCCCAAGCCAGTAAACAGGTGTCTCTCTTGCAAAAACCTCCGCGAAGCTCCTGGGAACATGTGCAAAAGCTTTGCCTAAGAACACCTCTCAGCATGTCGTGGAGCCCCTCCAGATCTTCCCATTTGAATCAAGAGAAACACATATAGACAACTGTAGGAAGCAAGGTAATAAACTTCTGTATACCTGTTTGTTATTTTAACAAAAACTGAACTTGTGCAAACAAGGTCAAGAGCCAGAAAATGACTCCCAAAGAGCCTGCCCCAATAATCTCTGAAATTATAAACCTATTCCAGCAGTTTCCAGAAATCAGCCTTAAAAGGCCACTAAGATATCCAGAACCCCATTTTCTCTCTCCTAGTCCCACTTGTTCCAACGAACAGTTGCAAAATGTAGGGCCTGACTTCTCTTTGTGCAAGCCTGAATTACCTCAGCAAGCTCCTAAGAAGAGGAAATTCATTTCTCTGCTAAGTCATCATGTAAAGCTTCCAAAATAGAGGTGCCCTTCAAATTAAATTTGCTGGTGTTGATTCTCTCATCCTCAACGATACCGTGTAAGAAGGATCAAGTGATTAAAATGGAACAAAAAGAAACAGAGGTCACCCAACACCTGGCTTTTAAAAACTAGGTAGATTACAGACTTCAGAATGCTTGGGGGAAAAACAGTCTGTGACGCAACTATCAAACCCAGAGGCCTTTGAATTTGTGTCCCATTAAAATACGTAATCCTGTGATGATGAAGCTGGCAGTCTCTCAACAGTTTGACTCATTTCCCTGCTAAATATAACTGGAGACAGGTTTTCCACTAGGAGCTACTGTATTATTTTCTCCAAAGTGGGAATCAGAAACTAATTTCGATATGTAAAGAAATCAAAGCAAAAACGATGATACAAGTATTTCTCTGACTTTAATTTCTTCACAGTGGTACCCTGCTGGAACCACTTTTCCAGAACTCAGAGAGGCACCAATAGAGATGTTTACGGATGGATAGGGCAACATTTGTCAGAAACTGTAGAATGTGAAAATCACCATCTATCTGCTACATGCAACTTGACTGAAATGATTTAGTTGTAACGTGTGATGATGGGCATTGGTTTGTATTGTTTAGCTCTACATAGGCCACTGCCAAAGAGACCAGTATTTCAGCTGACTGCTATTTCTTTCCAATTCAAATGAAAAGAGACTTAAGAACAGACAACAACCCAGCAGGATGCCTATTAGCATTCTTCGCAAGGACTTCACTTGCAAAGAGCAACTCTGGACATGTTGGTAAAAAAATAATAATAGTATTAGGCCTCTGACCAAGGTTCTCAAATCAAAAATCTCACGGCTACATGAGATTGTTTTTTCTTCTAAAATAGATCATGGATTAATGGAGAACACTAACCTAATAGAAGAATCAACCATTTTTAGAACATAGCTGCCCCAAGAAACCTTGCAAGAAATTTTTTCAGCTTTAACGCTGTAGATTTCATTACCCACCAAGTTAGAATCACTTCAAATCCATTTGCCCTTATGCAGAATTTCCTGATTATAAACTCCGCTTTGTTTGCCCACATACCAAATCTGAAAATGGTTTTTTAAATTGGTGACTTTAAAAGTAGCTTCACTGGTGGCCAGGGCACAAAATTATTTTCTCCCTTTAGTTGAAGTATATTAAAAAAGAGGGGGAAAAAAGCATTTGGTGAGAAATGCATTTTGAAAATGAAGCTTGAGTTGTAGCGTCACTACAATGGAGAAGCGGAAAATAATCAAGCTATAAATTTCCTCTTGACAACCCTGATGGCTCATCTGGTAACACTTCAGACTCTTCTATCCAGCTGAGTTGTTCCTATATGTATGTCACAACTTCATATGTTTGGAGGAAGAAAAGTATGTCTTTGATGTATGTGTATCCATGTGTGTGCATGCAGGGATGATATTGAACTGGTATGTACCTGCTACAGACAGCAGTGTGCTAGAACTGGCTTATATTGGCTTTGACAGAGCAGACTGTTAAATTTGCAGGAATTTGACAAGCCAATTGATACCACATTGGTGGCTTAAAATTGGCCAGTGGTGGGACTATCTATACCACAGAGATCATCATGCACTACAAATCAGGGCTTCGTGGGTTTTCTGAAGAGTTACTTGTTAAACATATACCAGCCCAGCGCTGACTACTATGACACCAGCTGTTTACAGACATTCATCCCAATTGGCTACGGTGTCCACTATAGTCACGCTCACACTGAAACCATTATGCAATATTTTGAATATCACCCACATCATCTGTAACTAAATGATATCATTGCAACATCTACTTTTTTTCCTTTTTTTTTTTGGATGTAATCACTGAAAAGCAGCATATACTATCACATCATCCATCATCAAAGAAGTATATATTTTTCGAGCATAGCGTTAGACCTCAGGTACTCTGGTAAACTAATTCTGGGCAGCTCAGCTGCTGGTAGATTCCAAACAGATCATTTGGGGAGGAAGAAACCATGCTGGGCCTTAGAGAAAAAGAAAATGAGTCAGTTTCACTGCTGCCTTTGGCCAGTGCGAACCCTGAAGTCATACACATGGGGGAGATTTTCTAGTCAAAGGACTGTGGGAGGAAGCCACTTATCTGCTCAAGCACATCTAAAGATAAGTGAAAGGAAGCTGCTGCTAACACTGGGGGCTACCCCCTTCCTGCAAAATGGAAATTAGCAGGCCCCCAATCAGAGCATTAAAACAAAGATCCACCAACATGTGATTTTAGTAAACAGAGTAATTTGGGCTTTTGGAGAGCATGAAAATTCTGTCAGGATTATAATGTCTTCTACCACAGACCTTAATTTCTTCTGTCATGGAGAATATGATTAGGCCCAGTCCCACTTGATTGTAGGGAATGTCAGTTCCCATTAACAAAAGAAAAGAGGAACTCAGAAATATGTTCCACATTCTTAACCTCTTTGGACAGGGGGGATTTTTCCCGTCCAAACTGCTCATTCAAAATATTTAAAGCATTTCAGCACAGGCAGCCTACCTAGCAGATAGTTAAAGGAGTTTACCTACTAAAATCACCTCCCTTCCCAAGAGAAGCTATTCTTGTTTCAGTGTTGGCACAAAAATGTGCATTTTCTGTTTTGTTTTGCAACTTGAGGGGGTTGCTCCACACTACCCACCCCAATCTAGAAGAAATTCCACTCCTTGCATGAATGGAGCTTGTTTTAAATGGTCCGATTCTTCAAGGGCAGTGGTGGGGAAGCAATGTCCTTTTTGGCTGCACACATTGCTCGGCTATTCAGCCCATAACTGGCCGGTGCAGGTGGTTTTCACAGGCTCCGGAAAATTACAGTCCCAGACCCAAACTTCTATCAGTAAACACCACTGCCTCGGACTGGCCACTTCAATTCTGTGGAACCTTCTGCAGTTCAAACAGGGCACCTGGGTTAGTCTAAAAGCTTAGCAGGCACCGCTGACCCCAGCTGCCCAGCAAACAGTTTCTGTTGGGGAGCAATCTAGAGATTTCCAAAGATAAGGATGCTATTACAGCCTGACAAATGTGGAAAGGAGCAGAGTGGGCAGCTCTTGTCCATACTGACCCAGGGTGAGAATGCTGGGATTATTGCTGATTGGGGATAAATGGCAGCTGGTGATTTATTTGTTCCAGTGAAACCATCCCTCAACACCACCTCCCATCTCTTTAAGCTTTTTTTTTTTTTTTCTTCTTCTTCAGGCAAAAAACTTAGCAATTTGGGGAACTCTTCAAATGCCACCATTCCAGTGAACCCCATTACCCTTAGGATAGAGTCTGAAATCTTTAACCAACATCCCAGGCCCTGTGTGACGGGGTCTCACCTGCCTCTCTAGTTCCAGCTCCTGCCTCCAGCCCTGCAACCTACTACACTAAGCCACAACAGCCACCACTAAGGATGCTTCTCTCCCCCTGCAGCCTTTGCATGTGCCAGGCCCTACTCCCAGGGCTCTTCTCCTCTCTTTACCTGGCAACTCCTCCTTATCCTTCTTGCTCCAGGTCAAGTGTCATCTGCAGAGACTAGGCAAGGTGCCCCATTGTGACCTCCAGGGGCCCTGTGTATTCATTCTTCACAGTCCTCAGCACAACCACAAATACTTACCTCCTGGTGACTATTGGTTTAAAATTCTGCTCCCCCACTGGCAGGAACTGTGTCTGTCTCACACACCTAGCACCTAGTGCAATGCCAAGTATTGCATAGGTCAAATGCATGAATGAATGAAGTAGGTGTGAGTGCATTTGAGAGAACCTAACAAAGCCAGCCCAATAGAACAAAATCTTCATTTTGAATGTGCACAAACTAGAGAGAGCATTTTCTCTCCAACCTCTCCTCCCCTATAGTTCCAGCACAAGGATTTCAGGTGGACCCCACCACCCCATCAGGGTTGTCCTATCAAATCTCCTACCTGGCTTTCAAGACCTTTCCTTACCATCATCATCATTAACATTATTGAATGTGTACTGTGTTCCACGTGTACTGCTAAGTGTTCCCTACTAACCTATTCAGTCCTCACCGTAACCCATGACACAGTGTGGTGGATGAAAGGTGGTCACAGACACACAGACATTTTAACATTCCTCCCATTGAGGGAGCCTCAGTTTCCTCCTCTGTACATTGAAGATAATCTCTTGCCTATTTACCAACCTGAAATATTCATAATGGGTCTCAAATAAAATAATAGATGACTAAATATTTTGAAGAAGTAAAATTATGCAAAGGATATAAGCTTTATTGTATCTTCTCTTTCTGACATTTTGAACACTTAAGACACATTTGAAATTTTTTAAATAAATTTAATATTTTTTTACGATGGCTACATTTTGTGATGCATTCACAAATGACTATTACATGTAAATATTCAACCTGAAAAATTACTCCTAATCATATTGTAATTCTTCACCAATATTTTAATTCTGTTCTCTCAACTTTGCCATGAAGGATCCTGTGGTATAGACAGCTTCTCAATCTTACCAGAGGCAGACAGTAAGTTGCAAATAGCAAAACAAAAATCAAACTCCTGAGCATCTTGTCTATGAATTACATTATGGCTGCAAAACCCACTAACCCTACAAAAGAGTCACCGAGAAAGAAGTCAAAAGAAACTGGTCCAGTGGCTCTCAAATATAGGGGGCATCGGAATCACCTGGAAGGTTTGTTTAAACAAAGCTTGCTGCACCCCACCCCTAGAGTTTCCAATTCGGGAGATCTGAGGTGGGGCCCAGGATATTGTGTTTCTTACAAGTTCCCAAGTCATGCTGATGCTGCTGGTCTGGGGGCCACACGTTGAGAACCAAGCACCTCACCTTCTCATTCATTAATTCCTTTGATTCTCCCCAACAACCCTTTGAGGTAAATACTATTACACCCATTTTATACATAAGGAAACTAAGCCCAAAGAATAAGATTGGCTCTAACTCCAGTTTGGTGATCAACCAAATCAGTGTGACCTTCAGAAAGCCAATTAACCTTTCTGTGGACCCTGTTTTTTCATCTACTGAAAAAATACTGTCAGAGATCTTGATAGGATTAAAAAGGCATGGTGTCTAAGAAATGCTTAGCAAGGTCTAAAGCAGACACTGCCTCTGAGAGCTTCTCTATTGTAGGACGCAACATGCTGGAGAAGAAGCACATTCTACCTTAGTAGCATTCCAGGAATCTCACCTACCACGTGCTCACATTTTTGTCATTTTTTTTATTTGCATGGGAAATTTTTAGTCACCATCTTGGCAAAATACTCCACTGTCCAAGCATCACTATCCATTGTTTTTGTTTTCCGTTGTGTTGTTTTTGTTTTTTAATCACTGAGTTTGTTTTTCCAAGAAATTTCCTTATGTGCTGTAATGTAGGAGGGTGGGAGATACAGGCAGGGAGTTAGTTATTAACAGATTGACCATTCCCCTTTCTAAGACTCTTTTTAACTGAATACACAATGTTTCCCGTGTCCTGATACATGGCTATGTTGGAGAATAGTGTGAGCATAACCTCCTTTTGTGTAAGGTTTTCTGAGTTGGCTTTCAGAGGATTCGAGGTATTTGGATTTCTATATATAGAAACCCAGGGCTTTTTGGTATGCTACAAATCACACCGAGACAGGACTAATTGTAAGCACTTGTACTTAAAAATTAGTTTCAAGAATAAGAACCTTCAGAGGTTTCCATATTGTATTCCACTAGAGTATCATTAAGGGAAGCAATTACTTATCAGGATATACTCAAAACAACTTTATTGCATTCGGAGGAAATAATAGGAGTTGTCCGTCTAAATTACAAGGCAGAGGCCCTGGAAATCACTTAACATAATTCTTGGCATAAGGTAGCCAGTCAATAAATGCAAAAGGGATTCACATAAATGGGCACCTAGTATGTGTTGGGCGTTTACACATATGATGTCATTTAGTCTTCATAATAACCCCTGAATTAGGGATGTCTATCTTCATTTAGATGAAGATAGATGAGGAAACTGAGACTCACAGAAGTTAAGTGGTGTTCACAGGGCCTTAGGGAAGTGGGGTGGAGTTAAGACGCCAGGCATAGGTGCTTAATGCCAAAAGCAATTTTCTTTCTGCTACATTAAGCTGTTTCCTTCTTTCCTTCTTTCCTTCTTCCCTTTTCGTCTTCCCTCCTCAATCGAGTTCCTTTCACAGCTATCAATAGTCTTTGTAAATGCCAGCCAATGACAAATGTCAGCAAACTATTCCCATTTTATGGATCGGTTCATTGTAGGAAAAAGTGATCCCTCAAAGCCACCCCTGAAAAGGTTCGGAATAAAATATGGAATGCATTCCTGAATCCTATCCCTCAGTCTGCAGCTATAAGCTCTAGGGTACATTTCAGAGGATCCTTTATTTAGGAAAACAAAGCGTTTGTGTGTAGACAACAGTCCCACCACAGTCCATCACCCGGGGCCGAGGTTCCCCGCACAGTACGAACCAGCTGCTCAAAGTGACAGATACATGGGAGGAAAAATTGGTCTTGCTTCCAATTTGAATTACAAATACTTTCTGGAGACAGAAGTCAGGTGGATATGCCCATTTATTTATTGCCTAATGCTACAATTGCTAAATAAAAACAAATAAATAAAGGTAAAGCCCCTACTGATTTATTATTCGGAATAGAACGGAGGCCCAGAGCAATAAAAGGGGCTAATTGAGGGCTTTCTGTACATTCCCCCCAAAACACCAGTTGTCTTTCTCTCCTATTTCTTCTGATTTTTTTCCTGTCCCTATGCCCGCCTGCCTCTTTCCTCCTAATTTTTTTCTGTTTTCCACATCCTTTCTTTCAATCTCTCTTTCTGACTCTCTCTTCAAGGACTCTTTCCTCCTTCATCCCCTGAGTACCTTCTCACCCTCCAAGAGGAGATGTGTGGGGGGGAGTAGAGTTTCCACCTCCCTGTTGGCCACAGCTAGGTGTCATGCTGTCAATTTGGATGCACTGAGCTATTGGCCTCTTCTGATGCGGGGAGGAGGCAGGGGTGGTGATGATGCACCTCGAGCAAAGGTATTTCCTCCTGAAATGCACACTAAAAATCATGCTAATTATAATTTTAAAATTGTCACTAATTTTAAATGGATTATGGAAACTGGATTTTAAGGGTTTTTTTCTGATTATAAAAGTAGTGAATATTCATTGAAAATACAGAAAAAATATAAAGATGAAAGTTATCATCTATTTTTATTGTAATATGGAAGCATTACTGTTAAATGCGCACATTTTATTCCTGTTAACAAATGTGATAAATTTGCATATATCACTAAGTTTACATACATACATGTATTGTCCATGTTATTACAATTTTCATCACCATCAGTTTTAAGGACTGCATCTTATTCCAATGTGTGAACATACCAAAATACACTGAATCATACTCTTTTTCGTAGATATTTGGCATTTTTCTCAATTTTTTTTTTTTTTTTTTTTGCTATTATAAATAATGCTACCACGAACAACTTTGTGCAAAAAGTTCTTTCTGTAATTTTTAATTATTTCCTTAGGAAATAATTCCAAAAGCAGAATTGTTGGATCAAAGGTTATGAACACCTTCAAGTTTCTTTATATTGTTAAATTGCATTCTGAAAAATTTGTGCTCTCTCTGAATCCATTATGAAGTAAAGAATCTTTTTATACATCTTATAAAGAAGTGTTATAAAGCAAATACTACCGTTCTGATTTCTCATTTGTGAAAAGGGCAAAAAAATCGGGGTCCGTCTTTACTGTGACTCTCCCCACCACCATCCCTGCCCCCCAAGCCACCTACAGAGGGTCACCAGCTTATGCCCTCCAAATTTTGTCTCTCTTTTTTTTGTGCAAGATAAGCAACGTAAAGTAAAGCCATTGTTTTATTCATTCATTCAACCAATAGTTGAACAGTTACTGAACAGTTATTTGCCAGGCCATGTGCCAAGTGCTGAGCATATAAAGACAAGCAGAACATTATCCCAAACCTAAAGCAACAGTGGTGTTGTGGGCAGACAGACATGTATGTAAATAAATGGCAGACAGACACTTAAATCAACCACAACACTGGGAGACAAGAGCTTCACTGAGGTGGCCCCGAGTGCTCCAGCTGCTCCTAGATGGACAGCTACGGGGTCAGACAGACTTCCCAGTGCGGATGATGCCTGACCAGTCTCCTAAGGACAGAGCAATAGTGACCCTTGCCTGAGCGCTCGCTCTGTACTTACACGCTCTGCCTCATTTACCCTCAGAACACCTCCATTAAGGAGATATTATTGCTCTTTCGCAAATGAGAAAACTGAGGTTTAGAGAAGTAAATAACCTGTCCAAGATCACACAGCTGACCAAGGGGGAAGCCAATTTAACCCCAGGTCTAAATCCAAAGCTCCATAGCAAGCTCATCCAAGGTCCACCACAAAGGCTCTGTCAGCCCAGATAAAGCTCCCCCTGAGCTTGAGCTCTGACTCCCAGTTCCATGTGCGATGACAGGGAGGCCCCTCCTCCCAGCCCCCCACTCCTTTTATCCTGCGAGGGGTGGCTTCACTCCCCACCGATCCTCATCATCCCCGTGGACTTGCCTCTTCCCTTGAGCTTGGTGCACCTGACATGCTCTGCCTCACCTAGCCTTGCCGTGGGGGTATAAAATTTATTTTAACTACCAGAAAATTGATGGAATTATAAAAAGGCCCATGATGACTCCCTGGGCCCCAATGTCTTTGTCCCTAAAGAAGGAGATCAGAAATGATGATCTTTGTAATTCTCAATGTGTAAAATCCTGCGAGCCACTGAACCACACAGCATTTAGAGTTGCTATTAGAATACAAAAGCAAAGGTTTGGCTCAAATTGAAAATGCAGACACTTGTGGCCTCTTCCAGTGAAGAAGAAAGGAAAAGAAGTATTTTAATGAAGTTTTTTAATCATTTCCTTGGAGCACAATGAGAATATATTTGCCAGAGAATGAGAAAGAACACAACATCAGTTCAGTGCACAAAACTACTCTAAAACCCAAGGATCTATTCTCACATTTTTCATTAATTCCAGGCTGATAACTTTCAACATTCAGCCTCGGCACTTGATCCAACTCAAATTTTCTAGAAACACACCAACAAATCAAAATTTCTTTGGGATTGCCAAGAAGTCTTTCAAATGTGAGATACTAACCCCATTTTCAAGTTATTTCTTGCAGTCCCAATTCCAATCTCAACTATAATAATATTCTAATATTATTAGGATATCAATACTCTAATAAAGAATATCTCAACTATTCTTTATTAGAAACTTCTGCTTATTAACTCTATTAGATTTATTATAAAATTTTGGGAACTGAGGACTCATCTTCCTAACTGGTAACAACAAAGATGTTCTCAAACACGGCTTGCCAACAAAAGCACAAAGCTAAGAAAAAAACAATGACTTAATTCCAAACACTCCATGTGGATCTCATCCTCCCTTCTCCAAGAACCTTCAGTGCCTCCCTGTTGTTTACAAAATTCAGTCCAAGTACCTTTCTTCATTTTTCTCATTGTGGTAAAATATACATAACACAAAATTTACCATTTTAAACATTTTTAAGTGTATAGTTGAATGGCATTAAGTCCATTCACATTGCTATACAACCATCACCCCTATCATGGGCTCATTAAAAAATACCTCCCCATCCCTCCCTTGCCCCAGCTCCTGGTAACCTCCGTTCTACTTTCCGTCTCCATGAATGTGACTTTCTAGGTCCTTCACACAAGTGGAATCATATAATATCTGTCCTTTTGTTTCTGGCTTAGTTCACTTAGCATAACGTCTTCAAGGTTCATGTATATCATGCATGTATCAGAATTTCATTCCTATTTAAGGCTGAATTATATTCCATTGTATTCAATCCAATAATCTTTGCATGATGTTTTAAGTCTTCCACATTCTGGCCTGATTTTTTTTTTTTTTTTTTCTCCTAACATATTTCCCAAGACATAGGTCCACATGTCCCAGGGCAGAAAAGATTAGTCAGGACTTCATCACCTTTTCCCCAGAGATTTTAAGCCTTTTTGCCTTTGCTCACATTGACCCCCAACCCAGCACACCCTCGACCCCGCTTTCTCTAATCAAAATCTTAGTTGTTCCCCGTGCTCAGTTAAATGCCTGCTTCACCACAGAGGTCCACACATACTATCGAGCACCCTCCAATTAGAGTCCAACCAGCTGCAAAATGTGTGTTTTCATAACAGCAAGTGGGAGCTCAGTGCTGCCTTCCCTAAAGCAAGACAGTTCAGAAGACAGTCGTCAATTCTTTGGCAATCTGTGGTTTAGCTTTTAAAAATGAACATTTTTTTATTTATGCCCAGGAAAAAAATAACAATATGGCTTATGTGTATTGTGTACACATATATAATAAAATATACTGCCTGTATAATCTCATTTGTAAATTGCAATCATGAATAGCATTGGGGGCACTAGACTATTTCTAATGTAATCATCCTGAACTGTATAGAGATATCGCTTTGTTCAAAGCATAGTACAAATATTCATCTCCTCTTGATCTTCCTTCCCAGTTATAAATAAAAAATATATTAAGTGACATAAACTGACAAAAAAGAAGGCACAACTTCACCTCTATTATTTAAACTGCTTACTGAAAATTCTACTAGATACCTCCCTTTAAGATTTGCAATGGCTTAGATTTTATATATCCTTTTTGTGGTTAAATTAGTAATAACAGCATTAAAATCTTAAGAACTGCACAGTACTATATTTAATTATCTTCTCCCATAATTACACTGATTAAACACAGCATAAGAGACCATAAAGATAGATAAAACATTATGGCTACAAACTTTTTTTTTAATGTCCATAAAATGACTATTAAGCCGTAGGTGACTAAATTAATATCACTCATACAATTTTATGGGGTTTCCGTCCACGTCCATCATTTGCAGTGATTGCAGATTTTTTTTTCCTAGCAGCATTGAAACTAGAAACTGGCACTTTTCAAAAAGATGGGAACACAGTGGTCTGGCTTAGTCAATTTAGCCAAAAAGGGCCGGCCCGGTGGCGCACTGGATAAGTGCGCCGCTTGGGAAGCACGGCGGCGCTCCCGCCCGAGGGTTCGGATCCCACATACAGACCGGTTCCCGCTCACTGGCTGAGCGAGGCGCGGGAGCAACACCGAGGGTTGCAATCCCGTTGCCGGTCCCCGGTCCGGTACGGGGGCAACACTGAGGGTTGCGATCCGTTGCCGGACACGGAAAAAGATAAAAGACAAAAAAAAAAAAAAATTTAGCCAAAAAGAAGAGGTTTCTATTTGAACAATGCTTCAGGCTATTATCAGCTGTACACATTTAAAACCAACCACCACCCCACCCCCTTTCACATCTACCCCCCACTCCAGCAGGCAAACGAATGGGTAACATTTGTTAAGTGCATTATCCATTTCTTCATTTTCTTCTACAAGTTATCTCCAGAGATTCCAGTTTACACCAACAACACAAGCAATCAAGGCAGCAGATATACATTTGCCATCTGAAGAGTGAGCCTCTTAAACAACCAAAGACTTTCATTCTGAGTGACCTGTGCTATTATAAAGATTAAAGAACATGACAAAATCTGAAGAAAAAAATCACTGTAAAATCTAATCCTGTGGGGAGGAAAAGAAAACTATTTGAAAGCCTTTCAAATATAAAGTATAGCTCCTAGGATTACACTTTGGCAATTAAGAAATTATATATACATATATATATATATAATCAGCTAGAACCAAAATAAATCCACCAATCTGAATGCATTATCACCATTAAAAATGTGCAAAATTTTCCATCAGTTCTTGTAAAATAAAAATGTATCTCAAAACAAAATCAATTCTTTTATTAAATCTGGATAAATATGTTTTAAGAACCTATGGGGATCCAGCTAAGTTCTAGATGTGGTGCATAAAACAATAAACAAAATCAACACAGTCTGTGACCTCATAGAGCTTCCAGTCTAGTGGATGAGGCAGTAAACAAACAATGATACAAATAAACTGGGATAAGTGTTTTGAAATACAAGTTAAGGATATGTTAAGAAAGGACAACAGCAGAGTTTAGATTGGCTTTGGGCCAGGCAGCTAGCAAGGCTTGTCGGAGGAAGCAAAATTTAAGACATGAAGGACAGATGGAAGTTAGTGTGATGAAGGCGTCAAGAAAGCACCTTCTAGAAAGAGGGGACACATGATGAAAGGCCTTCAGATGAGAAAGAGCATAGCACGTTTGGAACACATGCATTCCCTGAAAGCAGGGCCCAGATCTGCTGTGCTCACCATAGCACATGGAACCATGTCTTGTTCTCAGAAGGTGCTTACCAAATATCTACTAAACAGTTGTTGAGTGAGTGAATGCAGCCAGCGTAGCTGGAATTTAGATAGCAAGGAGAGGAGCAACCTAACACGAGGCTGTCCATGCAGGCAGGAGCCACATCACAGAGGGCCATGCCACCATTTTAAAGATCTCCATCATCTTGCTGCAACACCCAACAAACCCACCCCGACTTGTATCCGCTTTTGTTGCCAAAACTCATCCACTTCCCACATCTTGTAGCTTCACTGTAAGATTCTCAAAGGCAAAAGCCATTTGATACTCATTTTTGTGGCCCTTGTGTCCTTCATGCATGGAATAAAGAGGTACCTGATGAACACTAATTGACCGAACTTCCTCTATTGAGTCCTTAGTACTTGCCAGATAGTGTTAGTGTCTTAAGCACTTTGCATGCCTTGGTTTATTCAAGTTTAAAAAAAACAAAAAAAAATCTGCAAGAAGTATATGTATATGTGTGTGTCAGTGTGTAATTTTTATTGTTTTGTCTCCTTTTACAGATGAGAAAACCAAGGCTTCCACAGAGGTTAGAGAACTCACCCAAGATCATGTTGCTGATAGTTACCAAATCTTTTACCCCTAGAACCTGTTCTCTTGTCTATTACACTATCCTGCCTCCCTCAACTAAAATATAAAAATAACAAACCCATTGATTTCTCTTCCAGAGAGAAATATATATCATGGCTACTACATAATATATAAGGAAGTCTTCCCTTTTATTATGTTACCCAGACTGAAATTTGTGATGCAAAATGTATTTCCTTGAAAATTAAAACCACATTGAGATATCACCTCACCCCAGTTAGACGGGCTACAATCAAAAAGACGGAGAATAGGGCCAGCCCGGTGGCGCACTGGAGAGTGCGCCGCTTGGGAGCGCAGCGGCGCTCCCGCCGAGGGTTCGGATCCCATGTGGAGACCGGTTCCCGCTCACTGGCTGAGCACGGTGTGGGCACGACGCCAAGGGTTGCGATCCCGTTGCCGGTCACCGGTGCGGGCGCAACACCGAGGGTTGCGATCCTGTTACCGGTCAGTAAAAAAGACAAAAAGGAAAAAAAAAAAAAGACTGAGAATAATAAATGCTGGTGAGGGTGTGGAGAGAAGGGAACACTCCTGCACTGTTGGTGGGACTGTAAATTAGTACAACCACTATGGAAAACTGTATGGAGATTTCTCAAATGACTACAGATAGATCTACCATATGATCCAGCAATCCCACTTCTAGGTATATACCCAGGGGAATGGAAATCATCATGTTGAAGGGACACCTGCACTCCCACGTTCATGGCAGCTCTGTTCACAAATAGCCAAAATATGGAACAAACCTAAATGTCCACTGACGAATGACTGGATAAGGAAACTGTGGTATATATACACCATGGAATACTACTCTGCCATAAAAAAGAATAAAATTCTGCTATTTGCAACAACATGGATGAGCTTGGAGAAAAAGAGGGAAAAATACCACATGTCCTCACTCATAAGTGGGAGCTAAAAGAGAAAGAAGGAAGGAAAGAAAGACCACGGTGGTGCACTGGACTTGCAGAGGGAGAGAGCATACCTAGGGTTGTGGAGTAGGGTAAGGGAGGAGGGGAGGGTGAGGGAAATTAGGCATTAATTGGGTAGGGGACGTGGGGAATAAACACAATTTGTGGCAACGGGCATGCTTATAGTATGGATCTGGCCATCACATCTTGGGCACACATGGTGATGGTCAGCTTTGTACCCCATGAATATGCGTAATCAATAAAAAAAAGTATTTCCTTCTTGGGGTATGGTAAAATTGAAGGGATTGTATTTTTTTAAATGGGTGATTTAAAAAATAACTACTTTATTTTAATTAAACTAAGTTTTGGAACAGTCAAAAAATTTTATAGACTCTGATCTTGAGCCTTTGACTTCTTCTTTGGGTTCCTTCATGGGCACCCCACCCAGCTTGATCCACTGGGATGCCTTACTTTGCTGGCTGATAGGGTAAGCCCATGGCTTCCTGAAGACAATTTTATGGTATATCTCCATCAAATTTTTTTCACAAGACAACCCTTCCTCCAATATTGGTGACAGAAAACTAGGTTAGAGAGACTAGAAACCTAAGCCATTGTGGCATTCTCAGTTTCTGATGTTCTCAATGAGCTTCAAACTAAACTCTGAAGGTCAATTGGCTTGTGGGATTTATTGGAGGAAGGAGTCCAGGGAACCATAATAGAAAGTTTTAAAATAGTGAAAACCACTTCAGGTCAAGAGGGTGGAATAGACGGCCCCCAATGTCACTCTCTCCCACAAATCAACCAATTTGCAACTATAAAAAAGCAACAACAGCCTAGCTGGGACCATTAGAGCTCAGGGGAAGAGGAAGAGAGACCTACCGAGTGCATGAAGATAGGAGAAGCCATGATGAGAGAAAGAAAAAAACTGCTCTGACCATTTCAAGCCCCAGCCGCTTCCAGGCTGGAGCTGCTGAGTGCTTGGACCAGGAGCTGGCAAAAGCCACAGCTGTGCCCTTCAGATGGAGTTGCTTGGAGAAGGCAGAGGAGAAGTGGCCATTGGTGGCCCCCAGGCTAGCAAGACCACTAATAGGGTTCCCGTGGACCCACATAGGAATGAGGAGATACAACAACTGAAAAAAAGGAGCCACTCAGGGGCCAGAGAGTCATTGCAACTGACCAGCACATGGCCCATCCCATGGGAAGTGTTTGCAGCACAGATGGTGGGGGACACAGGCCCACCTGGAGAACAATGGGTGCAGCAAGGACAGCTGATCTGCACCCCAATCACTGTAGGACCACTCAGAGGAGACTGGTCAGGAATATAAAATTGCACGGAGTGCAGTTTGATGAAAAGACTCAGGCCCAGATCAGAGTATCTATACAACCCAGGTGCACTGGATTTCCCTGGACCTGGAAGTATCTATAAAGTCAACCATTAAAACCTGAGCTGCACAAAAAGCCTTCCCCAGGGAATCAGCAGCAAAGCAGCAATTTAGCTCAACCACAGAGCTCAAGTGCTGGTCCCCACAGGAAGTTCCCCCATTTTAGAAGTAAGCAAAGGAAAACAAATTAGTTCCTGTGCAGAGTTTAAGTGGTGGGAACAGCAAATTATCCAACACAGAACTGAAAGAGAAAACAAAGTACCCACAACCAGAGACAAATTTTGATATTAACTAGTAAAGGTCTCATTTCACCAAAGAACACCTATAACACCTAGAAGGACCAGAAGTCCCCTGGACTACGAAGCCAGAAAGCAGGGAGGGCCAGGAGCCTCAGCCATGTGCCCTGACACCTACAACCAGTCCTGAGGGTGGGGGATGAGGGCCTCAGCCACAATCCCCTGACACACACAGGCAGTCCAGCAATGACCACCAAGCCACTGCAGGAAGTGTCCCAGGCTCTCCCAAGCTGGGGCACTGGGGGCTGAGGGCCTCAGCCATGCCCCTCAAACATGTGCAACCAGCCCAGCATCTACCACCGAGCTGCAGCAAGAAGAGCCTCAGGTTCCCAAGCTGGGGTAGTGGGGGGGCGAGGGCTTTTGCCACACCTCCTGACATCTGCACACAGCCTGGCAATGACCAAGCCACTGCTGGAAGACCCCAGGTCTCCCCTATGGGAATGAGGGGGGTACCACTGGCCTAAATCCCACCCCTCCTCCTTTCTCCTTCTTCCATCACATTTCCTTCCCCCTTCCCCTCTCCCCCTCCCTCCCAACTGCTGTGCAACAACATCCTAGAATGTAAAAAAATAATATTAATAAAATTACATTTTCTTTTCAGAAAAATTAATTAATTAAATAAAATAGTGAAAACCACCATTAAAATACTCTGCTTCTACTGTGTCCTGTTTTACACCAAACCCTTATTCATAGATGAATGACCCTATACCCACACTTCCCAAGCTAGCGTCAATGACACAGCAGCAAATTCAAGAAAAGTGATTGCTGTGGTTTGAATATTTGTGTCCCCTCCAAAATTCATGTTGAAACTCAATCCCCAGTGCAACAGTATTAAGAGATGGGGCTTTAGGAAGTGAATAGACCATGAGGGCTCTACTCTCACAGATAAGATTTGTGCTTTATAAAAGGGCTTGTAGGCAGGGAGTTCTGTCCTGTCCTTCTATCTCTTCTGCCACATGAGGACACAGCATTTGTCCCCTCAAGAGGACACAGCAACAAGGCACCACCTTGAAGCAGAAAGCGAGCCTTCACCAGACACTGAACTTGCCAGTGTCTCTATCTTAGACTTCCTCGCTTCCATAACTGAGAGAAATAAATTTTTATTATTTATGAATTACACAGACTGTAATGTTTTGTTACTGCAGCATGAACAGACTAAGACAGTGATCGAAACCTAAAACTTTTTGGATTAAAGGTAATACCTTGTATGCATACACAAATGGTTAGGGCCAAGGGCAGAAATTTGGTGTGTGTGCTACATTCAGGAAACTGTACATTGGTACATCCTGAACCAGCAAAGCTTCCCTGTGGTTAGGTATGCTAATACAAATAGCATTGGAAAAAATAAAGAAAACAAAATGTTCCAAATGATACACCGATTTCAGTTTAAATCTAGTGTAAGGATACAAAGACCTGGATGTAAGGGTAAAAGAGGAACAGGACATAAATATTTCCCTTATCAAAACCATCAATGCCCTCATGAGAGGGTATTATAATAGCTCACACTATGGGAGACTGACATTGTGCCAAAGAGCACAAAGAGCATTAAAATGTATTTAATCCTCATATCAACCCTATAAGACAGGTCATATTATTACCCCACTTTACAGATGAGAAAACTTAAAATATGCAATTTACCAAAGTCACACAGTTAATAGACATGATTAAAACCCAGGAACTCTGGCTTCAGGGTCTTTAGCACTAACTATAACACAACCTCTCTTTCACTATGAGCAGTCCATTGAAAGAGGGCAATAAAAAGACCTGTTGGAAAAGAAAAGGCCAGGTGGGGTCAGGTGCTAGAAGACTTAGAAAGTTAGACATTGAAATGTCGATTAGAGGAAAAAAGAGATTAGGAAACAGCTCAAAATTTTTGAGCAGAGGAGTGATATGTTAAAAGCAGTGTTCAAAACAGATATTTTGACTACAGATGTTTTGCTCAAAATGGAACACTATAAAAAACCATTACAATGCACATTAAAGAATTCCATTTACAAAAAAAAAAAAAAGTTCACAAAAATAAACCCGGATATAACCCAAAACCCTTTCCAACAAGACATTAACTATCCAATGTAGGAAGTGTTTATTCTTAAGTATTTTAAATTATTTTATTTTTAGGGTTGAGCTGAGAGAGAAAAAGATTTTATGGTACAGAGAACATAGCATCCTGATTTGGGGCATAGTGTACTCTGACACTATTTTCTAGCCTAAAAATCACTTTTTTAAAAAAATATGGTTTTCTTTAAAAAGACCTCCTGTAGTCAACAAAGGAGAGAAAGGTTTTTGTTTTTTTTTTTTATTTCAGTAAGAATTTTAATTCCATCCTGTGTGGCAGTTTCTGTGAAAAGTTGCAGAGCTGGGTACTAGGTTCTTTGGGATCTAAGATCACTGCGAAAGCCTCAAAGGAGAATTAAAAACCCGATGGGCGTAAATCAAGGAGGCTCCATAAAGATTGATTTGGGGTCAATTCTGTTGCTATTCCAACTCCCAAATCAGGCATGCTGGGACTTTAACTCCACAGAGCCACTGGGGAATGGGAGGCAGGAGGCTGGGAGAAGCCTGGGATATGAGGGGCTAAAGGGAAAGGGACTCAGATACAGAAATCAGTAGGGGAAGAAGACTCTGAGTCTGAAAAGTAAGGCACAAGCTGGGCCCCAGGTAGCACAGAGACATCAGTCCAACAGAAAGCACGGAGATACAAGGCACCGGCCTCAGTCAGAAGTTAGGTAAGAGTGCAGCGAGCACAGGAATGGCCAACACAAGTGGGCAGAACTCTAGCAGTCAGCAGAAGAGAAGGTTCTAGAAGCATGATGCAGCTCTAGGGAAGGGAATTCAGAAGAGCTATTGGGCTAGCTAACATTCAACACCCTATGGGTGAGAGTGCCCAGTTCACCTGCAGATTCAGGTGTAGGGTCTAGCTGGCCACAGGGATCTCAAATTGCATGGTGAGTTCCAGGCACCAAGGACTGACCAAGGTCTGAGGACTTGTTTCTAAGCTGCAAGGATGCTGGGGCTGCTTTGGGCATTTTCCCAAACCAATCCGTGAGCAAACACACACTGCCAACATCCAACTGGCTGCCCCATACCTAGGCACTTGCCCAGGTGATCTTTGAGTTTCCTCCTCACATGTGGAGCACAGCACTGTTTGATTACCAAAACCTCTTTCTCTTCTCCCAACAGCCTCTCTCTCCCTCTAGTCTAGATGCTCCTCAGAAACAGGTAGCACTTTTTATGCTTTTTCTCTGCTCTTGCGGAGTGTCTGCTTTAAAACTGCCTGTTGAATAAATCCTGTCTGCAGGTCTCTACCAGTATTACAGCTGAATTCAAAGAAGCCAGTCTTCCACGGCGCTGGGGGCTGGGGTTCCTTAATTGGTAGCTGACATTCTCTCTGGATGACATGCTGAATATCTATTGAATGGCTGGCAAAGGATCTTGGAACTTCAGGGGCTTGTTGCACAGATCTAATCCAACCAGCATTGCCAGCAATCCAGCCAAAATCTGGCTTAATGCAGTAGAATCTGCAAAGCCAGTCCCAAGTGACCTGACCCTTTTATATAATCAATCATTTCTTCGAATCCTCTTTATCTTAAATACCATCCTGATTCCTTTACTAACAAACTGGGTGCTTATTCTGCCAGCCACAAAGCATTGCTGATTAGTAATCAGGGAAGCTGAGCAGAGAAGAAAACTGAAGTAGAGATGGAGAGATGTGCCATTTTGTCTGGGCCCCCCGCACCCGTGTTGTGGGTTTGTGGGGGGGGGGGCGCACAACATCCTCCATCCCCATCAACGTTTTATCAACTAAAGAAACATTAAGGACAGACTGGCAAGTGATTCTATTTTCTAGTTTTCTAAAGCAGAAGACAGCCACTAAACTTTCGATGTCCTGACTGCTAAGCCTTGCTAAGAGGGACGTCAGAGTTGAGCACGAGAGAAAGAGCACATTCTCCGGGGGGCCAGAACTCATCATGTCATTTACTAGTTCTGCAATCTCAGGAAAGGCATTTATCTTCTCAGAACCAGTTTCCCACCTGTAAAATCTAACATCTACCCCGCGATTGTTACAAGGTTGAGTAAGATAACAAATGCCCAGCACAGAATGAGGAACGTAGAGACGCGCAATTAATATTCATTAATTTCCTCTTGCTTTTCACCCAAGTCCTCTGACATCCTAGCAACCCAGGACTACAGATGGGAATTCTTTGAAACACACCTGAACAGGAGCTTTTGATTTTGACAGGGAATGATTCAGCTCTTCCTGATTACAGGGTACGCATACTAGGTTCAGAAACTACTTTATCATTAGGAAAACTAGACCAGAGAGACTGTGATGTGTTGGTCTGCTACTGCCGTTGCAACAAACTACCCCAAACTTTGTGGCTACACCCAGTACAAATTTACTGTCTCATAGTTCTATCAGTCTGTCCTCTAACCAACTGTCTTATCGTTCTACAGGTCAAAAGTCTGACACAGCTCTCACCAGGTTCAAATCACGGTACTGGCAGGGCTGAGTTTCTTTCTGGAGGTTCTAGGGAAGGATCATTCTCTCACTCATTAAGGTCGTTGGCAGAATTCTGTTCCTCAGAAGCTGCCATGGAGCATCAGATCCTTCTCATGCTGCCATCCATCTCTCTCTCTCTCCAATCACAGCCAGGAAATAGTCTCCAATTTTAAGGGCTCATGTGATTAAATTGATCACCTGTATAACCCAGGATAATCTCCCCATCTCAAGGACTGTAGCCTTAATCATACCTGCAAAGTTCCTTCTGCCTGGTAAGGTAGCATCTGCAGGTTCTGGGGATCAGAGCATAGACATTTAAAGAGGAGGGGGCATTATTCTGCCTCTCACACAAGAGTTCTCATAGAATATTAACAATTCATAAATGCTCACCAATTTACTCCTAGAATGCTGGGATCTGGGCCATGTAAAATGATTTTCGGAGCAATTCTGCCATTTAGTTTTCTTTCATAACTAAAATTAAATTTACCAAGATAGTGTTAAGAAAAAACAATCATTACACATATAATTTTAAACCACCCCTTTATTGCTGGCTTGGACTTTTAATATTAAGCAATTCCTTTGGCAAATTCAGCTTAAACCAGAATGAGAAAAGGGCTCAGGTAACCTGCTCCTAGCAAAGAAAGGCCAGAGTATGGTTTCCAAGCCCAGGATAAGCTGCCACCAGAAAGCCGAAGTGACTTACCAAAGCTACATTTGTTACAACCTCATCTCTGCTCCTATTTTACAAACAGAAACAACTCACTCTTACAATTCATGACTGATGGAGTAGGAAACAGGAGCCAAACAGATTTTAAAAGCCTTGTCCATCATCCTTTCTATAGCTTATGAGGCATGGCCAAGCAGCCACCTTATTAGTCAAGGGACATGCTAAGCAACTTTCCAACCAAGCTAAGCAGGCCCCAGTGCCAGAAAAAAATGCAAGAAGGGCCGGAGAGAGAAGACAAAACAGATACAGTAATTTCCGTGCCTTTTATTACCGAAAAGAGGAGCTGCCGCTCATATCTTCGTCCATTGCAAGATGCCTCATCAATCCATGCCCTCTCCCCTTCTCTAAATTGGATTTATAATCTCCAGCCCTTTATACAGAATCCCAGGTGGGGGTCACTGACTCTCACTGTGAAAAACAAGAAAAAAGAAAAGTTTACCACTTCCTAAGGCTTTTTAGCTCCAAGGCACAATGGCTTTTTTTTTTTTTTTAAACAAATGCTTCAGTTGAAAAGATAATGTTAATTTATCTGAGATTATTGGCTGGAAAAGAGCAAAGTGCCAACATACACCAGTCACAAGCCAGCAGAGCAGAACACAAAAGAGCGTTGGGGGCGGGGGGCAGAAGGACTGATATTCACGTTGTTGTGTTAGAATCCTATTTATATTTTGGCCATCAACTTCAAACAGGCTAGCTTGGAGCCAGGTCTCTGAGAAACTGACCGTGGTCCTCACTACCATCTCTAGAGATAATGAGTTTCCCAAGCATGTGTGAATTGCACAGGAAGCAGCAGGGATTCCCTCTCAGTCAATATTTTCATAGAAAGTCACTTCACGGGAATGCCCAGGGTCTGACCTAAGCTAATAAATGATTATCCTTCGCTACTAAAATCGGGACCCTAATTAACATGCTAATTGTTAGTCTCTGTTCATGGACATTAACCTGAGTTATCCCACTATATACACCTGTAAGTAAATTATAGCCTCCATACTCAAGATGAACTTCCTGTCCAAGTGGATAAATGTGACTTTGATGTGTCGGCCACACATAATTCTTTTAAGTGACCAAGTGTGTAAGATTCTATTATGGGCACTTCTCCAAGCAAATTAAATGGACACGAACTCCCTCTCATCATTTATTTCCTGGACAGTGTCTATGGACACTATCCTTTTGAAGGTGCCGTCTCCTGTTCATACCATTCTGCTTTACCACATAATAGCTACCCTTGCTGTCTTTCACTGGCCAAGCAGTACAAGCTAAACATTGTATGTTCATTATCTGCCTAATCCCAACAAAGACCTATGAGGTATACATTAATATTATTCCCATTTTATAGAGGAGGAAACTGAGATTTAGAGTTCAGATGACTTGTCTCAGCAGATAATGTTAGTGCCCACCCATTTCCCCTACTTACTCACAGGTTAGCCTGCTTAGCTTCTTCCTATAAGCAGAGACTCTTTGCCTGAGGGTTTGCTCTGGTCCCAAGAGCAACTGCGCCCCTAAGTAGAGCAGAATGGAAGTGCAAAGGAGTTTATGTTCCCCGCATCCCAAGAGCAGCCCCCAGATAATGACAAATGGGAGTTGGTGGATAAAGCTGGGGCTTCCTTTCCTCTTGAATGAGATGATGCTGAGACACATATACATTGTAATCCAAAGGTCCCCAATGAGAGTGGGCTCCAGGTACCCAAAGCAGTAACCTGCTCATTAACACACCTTGTTCTAGCTTCCTTACACTCTTCCCCAAGATGCTACCCTGAAAGCATCCAAATATATTTGCACTCAAATAAATAAATGCAACTCAAGTCCAAGACTTGGGGTCAACTTTTGGGGGAGGCCAACATACCATACTTCCCCAAGGCCAGATGACCAACTAACAGCACAGCTGGAACCAAACCCAGGCCATCTGATTCCAAAGTCCATACTCTTACCTCCCAGATTATGCTGTCTCTTTTCAGGATGGGGTCCTCGTCAAAAATTTACCATCCTTTATCTGGCGTAATTATTTAATCAATGCATTCAAGTAATAAGCTGGAAATGAGACTTTTCCATATTTTTGTTATATTTTTGCCTGCTCATTTTGCTTCTAGCAGCTCCACTTGCTGAGATAGTCTTGGTTGAAGGCTATAAAAGGCATTAACTCTGACCTTCCTTCTGATGCAACCATTTCATCCTCTACATCCCTGACACATGGCCACCATGCCTGTCATTTGAGCTATCTCTATGGATGTTTGAGTCCTTCCTGATAGTAGAGAGCTAACATTTATGAGTGTCCACAATGTATCAGGCAATGTTCCAGGGATGTCATGCATATTTCTCACTAATTTCCACACAGCCCTTTGAAGCAGGTATTATTATCTCCATTTTACAGATCAGGAAACTGAGGCTGGTAACCTGCTTGAAGTCATGCAGTTAGCATGTGGCAGAGTCAGAACTGAAACCCAGTTCTTTCTGACCCCAAAGTACAAGGTCTTTTTGTGTAACAAATAGTGCTTACATGTGCCAGGTACTATTCCAAGATCTTTAAATAATAACTGATTTAATCTTTAAAGGAATCATATGGATTAGGTACTACCATTATCCCCATTTTGTAGATGTGATAACTGAGACAATGGGAGGTTAAATAACTTTCCAAGGGCGCACAGTAAATGGAAGAGGCCAGACTCCAACCCAGGCACTCTAGCTCCTAGCCCATGCTCTGAAACACTACTTTTTGTTAACTCTCTTAACCATGGTGCTCTTATTAACCCAAATTCTTTCACTACATTTCAATGTCTTCATCATCACTTCTGCCTCCTAGAATACAAAACTAGCCTCATCCCTTTCCCCTGGATAAAACTACAAATATTCAAAGATGGCGATCCTGTTTCTTCTCAAGAGGTCTCCCTTCTCTAGCAATGCTTTGACTTTCAACCCCCTTTGTCTATGCCCTGTGAAAACCCTCCGTCCCAGTTCCCTATTTCTCAGAACCAAGGTCCTCTCATTGTCACGTCTCAGAACACAATGTGACAATGACTTCCCATGCCCAAGTGCAGGAGTTGGGTTAGTGAAACCTGAGGGTGGCTCAGCCTTTTTTTAGCAGCAAAGTCTCATAGAGAAGCTCCACAAAGAATTGATGTTCCCCTCCTTTTGCAGGCCCACTTTCACACGGTCGTCCTCCTCTCATGCCAGGCAGACAGCACGGGCAGCAGGGGCGATTACAAACACACTGGCTGCTACGTACGGGCCAACACCCTGACTTCTGTTGGTATTGTCTTGCCACTGATGCTGTACGTGTATTTACAGTTTAAAAACATTTATGGAGAGCCTCTCAATGTCAGCATCACTGCTGCGTGTTGGGAATACAGCAATGGTTGCTGCTGTCAAGGAGCTTAGAGCCTAGTAAGGAAAGAGATACATAAAACCAAATAACCTCCATCCAGATCCTCCTCCTCTCCCTCTTCTAACCTTTAAACATGGAGCATCCCAGGCTCAGGCCTTAAGCCTCTTCTCTGCAGGATATACACACACTTCTCCAGAGATTCTATCCAATCCTGTGGCTTGAATTACCATCTTTATTCCAATGCCTCCACCATTTGTATCTCCAGCTCTGTCCCTGACCTGAACACCACATGCCTAAGTCCAGCTGCCCAAATGGCATCTCTTTCTGAATATCTAACGACATCTTAAACTTAACCTCACTAAAACCAAATTCCTGATCCCCACTCTTGTGGGCTGAATTGTGTCCCCCAAAAGATATTTGTTCAAGTCCTAACCCCTGGCACCTACAAATGTGACCTAATTTGGGAACATTATAGAGTCTTTGCAGATATAATAAAGTTCAGATGAGGTCATTCTGGGTTGGGTGGATCTTAATACAATGACTGGTGTTCTTATAAGCCTTCAATCTAGACTATTTTAGTAAGTGGAGCTGCTAGGAGCAAAATGGGCAGGAAAAAAATATAACAAAAATATGGAAAAGTCTAATTCCAATTTGTTACTTGAATGCATTGTATAAATATTATGCCAGTTGTAGGGTGGCAAATTTTTGACAAGGATTCCTGAAAAGAGACAGTACAATCTGGGGGGTAAGAGTATGGACTTTGGCATCAGCTAGCCCGGGTTTAATTCCACCTGTGCCATTCACTGGTCATCTGGCCTTGGACAAGTATTGCATGTTGGCCTACCCAGAACACCATGTGACTATGAAAGCAAAGACTGGCGTGATCCTTCTTCAAGCAAAGAAGGCCAAGGACTGCAACCACTAGAAGAGGCAAGGAAGGATTCTCCCCCAGAGACTTCAGAGAAAGTATGACCCTGCTAACACCTTAATTGGGGACTTTAAGCCTCCAGAACTGAGACGATCAGTTTCGGTTGTTTTAAGCCATCCAAGTTTGTGGTGATTTGTCAAAGCTGCCCTGGGAATCTAGTACACCTCCAGAAACCTGCGCCTTCCCTCTGAGTAAATCCATTCTCCGTGTTGATCAAGCCAATGCTTTGCTTCTTTTACTCTTACAGCTCTCATTCAATCCATCAGGAAATGTCACCAGCTCAACATTCAAATATATCCCAAATGTGACGACGTCTGACCACCTTCCCCAGACTGGAGCAAAAGGCTTCTAACTGGTCCCCCTGCCGCTGCCATAGTCCATTTCCCACACAGCTGTGGAAACGAGTTTTTAAAAACATAAATCAGATCATTTCACTCTTCATTCAACCACGCTATGACTTCAGAATGAAATGCAAGCTCCGTACAATGGCTCCCAATGCAGCCTCCTGGTGAGTCCATCTCCCCTCCCTGACTTCATCCCATCTGATCAGAGGCTATCTAGGCAGCATCCCTCACTCCCTCTGTCCCTCATCTTGCTTGTTTGTCTTCTCAGCCCTCATCACTATCACGGCCCGGAATGTTGTATGTGTGTTTCCACTGTCTGTCTCCCTCCCTAGAATAGAGCTCCATTAGAACAGGCTCGTGATGTTTACGCACCACTGTTTGCCAGGCACTTGGAACAGTACCTGGCCCATCAGAGACCTTCAGTACATCTGTTGAAGCAATGAAGTGCTGGGAGAAAGCAAATACACAGCAGTCGTGGTGTTGAAGGGACAGTGCCTCATTCTGCCTTAGAGCTCCGTTTTTCTTTTCATCTCTAAAAGGAGAATAATAACAGCATCCATCTCATAGGATAACACAATGCTTTCATATAGCGTAAGCCATAGCGCAGTTTCACTCAGCTATATGATATGGCTTCTATATGGATATAAACATCTAAACCTTATATATAGCTCAGATATAGATAAGGAGCGTCTGGTGCACAGTGTCTAGTTCATGGTAACAATTCAACAGAATGTTAGCTTGTTCTCATCTAGGAACAGAAAAGCCTTGAGAAAGGAGCTGTCCCTTGCACTAGCTCTTGGCAGATGAGGAGAAGGGGAACTGCAGGCAGGCGAGGGCAGAGGATGAGGCGAGGACTTGCACGAGGTCACCAGGCCACCACCAGCTGGTATCAGGGCTGGAAGGCAGAAGGAAGCACTCGAGGCAAAGGGGCAGGCGGGACAGAGAAGGAAGCTGGGACAGCAGAAACAGGAGAGACTCATGTGGCAGGGGCCAGGGCCCGAAAGGGAAAGACATGATCTGATTAAATGACAAGCAGGAAAACTGCATATATGACACACATCAGGGATTCAGTGAGAACCTAAGAATCTCAGTTTTACCTCTGAGAGTCAAACTGCTAAGTTCCTACAGCAATATAGTCAACAAGGCCTGAAATGGAGACTTTTTCCTTTCAAAAGCAGTATTAGCAAGAATTTCATTAGCTTTCCCCAAAGACTGATTCATATTCTCTCTCTCCCCTTTCTTTCTCTCTCCTCCTCCTCCCTCTTTATTTCCCTCTCTCTCTCCTTCTCTCTCTCTCTCTCTCTCTCTCTCTCTCTCTCTCTCTCTCAAGTGCATCGCCTTATATATCCTTTCCTATACATGGGATGTGTATTTAATACTCTGAATTTGATAAGCTACTGTTGGAATGCCTCCAGTTTAGCTTTGTAGTGCAAAAAAATCTACATCTAAAAATCAAAGAGAAAAATCTGGTGTTGTTTTTAAAAGCAAGATATCCAGGTAAAGGCTCAAAAATGGTATATTTAAGACTCCAACACAAAGAAAGCAGCAGCATTCTTATCCCACATTACAAGGTCCACTTTCAATTGTTAAGTAAAGACTACATGACCAGCTAAAGAAACCTTGTTCTCACAACTAGAAAGTGAAGAAGGCTGCAGAGGCTAAGGGACAGGGACCAAGCAAGGAGCATGGGAAGCATGAGCCTGGACCGAGTAGTCTCCTCAAACGCTAGTCCACTGTCTGGAAGCATTTCCCATATGGAAAGTAAATACAAAAAGACACACTGGGCTTCGGCCCAATCTTGACACTCAGAGAGCTTTTCGGTCATAATAAAATTTTAAGAATAACAAGACAAAGGCCCATGCAAAACTTATATTCATTCGGTATTGCAACTTATCCAGAATATTCTTCACTCTCCTGTTCCTGGTATCCTATCCTGAAGAGACTCCAGCCATGAGGCCCCAATCCCAATGCTTGCCCTTTAAAAAGTTCACCCTCTTCAGATACTGGCTGTGACCATCTTCCTTTTTCTGAAAATATATCTCCCTCCATCTCATTTTGCTACCCCAAAATAGAGATTCCAGAATCTTGTGTCAAGTCCAGCATCAAGGACCATTCCTGAGACCTAGCAGGCAGCCAATAAGTGTTTGTCAAAAAAGTGAATGGATGAATGGATGGACGGATGGATTCATTTATTAAGACATCAGAGATCTGCCCTTGGGGTTAGGGAAGAAGTAAATACACTTAGAGAATTTTTTTTTTTATTTTGGTAAAGCAGGATGCAGAGAGAGGATCAAATGATTAGATTTTTTTCCTCCACACACTAAATTCCACAGCCAAGAATTAGCCAGAGTTACAAGCCATGTTGCCTTAAAGTAAATATAAATTTTATTGGCCTGCTCTCCCCATTTCAGAAAATGAATGAGATCCTCGCCTCTAACTTTTCAAGAAATGTCTAGAGGTCACCTGCTCGTCCGTTCATCCAAACGGCTACACTAATCTCCATTAGTCGACACAGGCCCAGTTTGTTCCTGTCTCCCAAGAATCCTGGTCGAGATTACCACCCTCTCCCATGCTTGGGTGGAAGTGGAACATCGAGAGCATATGATACCCTTCCTTTCGCAAGACTAAAGAGTCATTCGAGCCCACACAGAGGTTCCTGTCAAATATCAAGCATGCAGCAAACATCGGTTCCCAAAAGCTAGCTGAAAGACCATCATTATAAGGACCTTATTCCAAAAAGGCCATAAGAATCCTTAGGAATTTATATTCATTAAACTTCAAGTATAGATCCTAAGGTGCCTCCTGAACTTGAGGTCATTCTCTCTCAGACTTACTTCAAGCTTTTCTCAAACTCTGGATTCTTTTCAGGAGAATATGTCCAGAGACAATTCTTTTACATATTTTCCTATGACAATGTGACCTTCGGGGAATTGTGTAAAAAAGTCAACCTCATTCATGTGTTCAGAGCACTTATAAACCTTGTACATATTCCAGTTATATTACACGTTTCACCAAAGAAAATTGGACTGACTTACCTTGACCCCAATCTTTTATTCAGAGACCAAACTCACTTATATGTTAAGACCTAACACTCATGTTGGCTCAATATAAACATTTGGTGCCAGCTTGAAGTTATTGTATTACTAATTACCATTGAATTACGGTGGAAATCATATAGAAGTACTTATAACACTCAGGCTAGTACAAGAAAGAGTCCCTGTGATTAATGTTATTAACATAGCATTCAGTTTGGTAATATACCATAATGATCTGGCTATTATATTAAAGTGTTACTAAATATTCACTTAGCTCCAAAAAACACAGTGGGTGTGAGGTTTCTTTGCTGGATTTGGAATTTAAACAGCACTGTTTGTCAGATTTAAGCCTGGTATGGAGCCCCAACAAACAAAATCTGCCTTCTAAAAGAATGTTTACAAAAGCACAGAAAATACCCACAGAAAGAATCAGTTTATCATAAACAATACAAATATTTACTTGATTATTTAATGGGTGCCCAGCATGTCTGTCTTTAATGTAGCATTAGCTGACATCAGGAACACACCATATGTGCAAATAATTAATTCAAATTATGCTTTTCTTCCAGTGAGTTCTCTTGTAAAGGAGCAGAATTAATGTAGAGGCATATTCAGGAGCAGGGAGTTAGTGGCCCCCTCTCCATGTCTGTCTTTATGAGCACCTAGTTTTTTAATACTTCATCCTCATTGTCATTCTGCTGCCAAGAGCTGATGGCATTTGAAATGCTCCTACAGTGTTTCTTATGTAATCAGTAGGATGACTAACATAGCGATTAAAAACCTGACTTGGCTAAAGATTTTCTTATGAGATTAAGCTTTAGATGCCCGAATAAGTCCCCCCATTCTAACAAACACCACAATTGCAAAATAAATGTCTTGCAAATATCAAGAGTCGATGCTCCAGCATTCCCAGCTTACAGGAATGGAAACAGAAGCAGGCCATTCAGATGAAAAGACAGTGTTTCTGGTGAAGGTGCTTGAGGCTTATTTATAATAAAGACATTCAAACTATATAAAAGCATTTTCTGTGAGCAATTACACCATCCCTTTTTTCTATGAATTAATACATGGCAAACTTTGTTTTGCATGACATTTCAGATAGCAAAACCCTCTGCAGAAATGATATTCAGCAACAAAGCACTACATTAAATGCTGTAAGCACTGGAACCATATTTTCCTATCATGTTGCTTCTGGGGAGGGTGTCGCAAGGGCTGCCCTCTCACCCTGCAAGAGGTGAAGGTCTTGGGCTTTTCCTCCCCTCTCATGACATCATGTTCTTACGTTTCTTTCTCTAGTTGCTCAAGTTAGTAATAGTCAAGGCTTTCTTCTTTGTAAGAATAAAAAGAAAAGGAGAAGGAAAAAGCAAAGAAGAATTTTAAACTTACCTCTGATGAAAAAACTTATCCTTCCTAAGCAAAATACTCCACTTCCATTATGTAATTATTCATTTGTATATTTCTGTATGAATATATATGTATTTGCAGATATGTGTATTATCTTTATACATGGATGTATTATACAGTTGTCATAAAGGTTGAATTAGATATTGCACGTGAAATGATTAGCACAATACCCAACAGCTAACAAGCTCTCAATAATTGTTAGCTACAACTACTATCATCATGGATTATATCCAGAGCATTTAGCATTTAGCTGTATGGTAGAGTGTCAGTACTCAATAAATAGCAAATGAATGAATTATTTCTAACCTTCACCATATGCCTCTAGATAAAAGGAGACTAAGGCTCAAAGAAGTTTTGTAACTCAGGGTGACACTTCTGGCAAATGCTAAGTCTAGGATTCGAACCAGATGCATTTAGTCAAAACCCCTTGCCCTTTGAACTACACCTGGCTAATCCTCAAATACCTACCATTACAAACTAATGCAGAGATGGCAATGAAAAGTTGAAAAATTAATTGATTTATTTCAGGTTTCTATGGGACTTTTAAAGGCAATAAAGCCTCCCACCAAAATAAACAAAACTTTCAAATTATTTAAAAATATCTTTCCAAGATTTTTCAATATTTTACAGCTGACTGTGAGAAGTTAACAGTCAGAATCATAAACATATTTCCTGCCCGGTGACATTTTCTTCTTTTCTAATGAATCCGCATTTAAGAGGAAAATTCCAAAACTGAAACAATGGCGATGATTGAGTAATTCATGGCTCAGTGCTATATTAACAATTAATTAAATCTACCCAGCAATATAGAGAAACCAGTCATCTGTCCCTGTATTTATTTTGTTTCATTTCATTTTCTGTATCTTGTATATTCCTCAAAGTGATTTTTGCAGTAATTTTACCTTCCATGCAAAAATCTTGTTCTTAAGCATTGCATCGCAGGTGTAGGAGCATTGTTATTATATTATTAAACGTACATCAGATAAATTCCAGTTGTGCTGCATTCTACAAAACACCTTTTTTTCTCATCACATATTTTCTATTTTTTTATGAGTAAACATAGAGGTCTTTATTAGCAATAGGTTTTTTTTAATGTATGCTTCAACTTTTTTTCTTATACATTTTGTTACTAATCACAGGATTTAGTCAGTCTCCTGTGCACATTCACGACTCTGTAATCTTAACAAGCTATATGCAGAGGATTGACAGATAATACTTGACAGGTTCAAAATTAGAGAATATACAATGAAAAATTTAGAACAGCCAGATCACTTAGTATGCTACACTTTTCCAATTTTGGCTTCTCTCATAATCATCAACTTGGGAGGGATAGGGAGTAAGGCAGAAAAAGGAGCTAAGCATTTTCTCACTCTCCAACCTACTGGATAAAAACCACTGGGCTTAACCCAGTCTGAAAGAGTCATCAGTCAGAATTACCTTGCCAAGAGTTGAAATTCACACCATCAAAATATTAAGTTGAAAATATGATACTCTGGCATTTAAACCAAAATGTCAGCATATTCTTCTAAGAGCCAGCCAAAATTTTCTTTTCACATATTTTATTCAGTTTCATTCATTGAAGAGAGCTATAGTTTACGTAGCATTCCTCCTTAAATCTTTAATGAGAAAAGAAATCATGTCATGTTTATTGAAATGATTAGACCAATTTTTATTGACTCTGTACAATTTATGTGAGAGCTGATATTTACCTGAAGTCTTTCTATTCTGGAAAGGATTGACTGGTGACTTTTTTCCTGCTATCATATTTGACTCAACTACTAGTGATCTTGCTAAGAAAAGAAGTTTGTTTGTTTGTTTTACTTCCTTTATCTTCTGTTTTAGGCTTCCCCACACCACAATTTTTTTCCTGCTATCATATTTGACTCAACTACTAGTGATCTTGCTAAGAAAAGAAGTTTGTTAGTTTGTTTTACTTCCTTTATCTTCTGTTTTAGGCTTCCCCACACCACAACCAACAGCAGATATTTTTCTCCTGTTTCAGGAGAATTGAGTGGCACAAAACTCACACCAATTAAACTAGTAGCATTAAATGTTTGGGAAGTTCCAAAGGCCATGCCTACCCCAACAGATGCTACTCAAAAGACTTGAATCTACCTCAAGGCTGTGCACTCTGCCCTCCTGAAGATCTAAATTCTTATGCTATTTTTAGTCAACACTCTCATTGTTATAAATTAGAAGCCAGCAAAACCCAATGTGGGCAGGCCCTTTGTAGAGATAATTCACAGGAGAATTCCACTGATTCCAGCCACAGATAGGACTTTTGTTCTGTGACATTTAAAAAACAAAAAGTATTTTCTATTCTTCTCTGTTACCTTCCAACTCTGAGCATGCTCACAAGATGTAAATGATGCTGGGATTCCATCCAGGAACATTTTAGAAGAGAAGAAATAAGTGACTAAGGGATCATTATTTTACATGCACACTTGTGGAGAAACCACAAAGCTGTATGTTTTTAAACTCCTGCTCTCTTCAGGTGTGTACGTTCAAAATAGATCATAATGGATAAAATTGTTCAAATGTGGCTTCAGTCCTTTTGAAAAGCAATTGCTGTCAAAAGAAGCATTTGGGTTAATGGTTGGTAATCAGCAGTAAGAGCCCAGGGTGAGTAACCACTACTGTGTAGGGAAAAGTGAGCACCCAAGGAAGAAATGGGGATGGAAAATCTCAGGAAAATCACAGAGGAAGAGGATAACCCTGCATTTCCATCATCAGAGAAATGTATACTAAATAGCCATAACTGGGCCAGATTAGTCACAAGAATCAAATTGTTTAGTTTAGAATCAAGGTGGAAAGAGCAGACACAGAAAAGGACGTTTTGATCCTCAATACCCATCTTGACATAAACAGCATTTTTTTAAAAGCTTAAGTATAATAGATTCACACACTAGAAAATTCCAAGTGAAATGGGCTTTGCAGTGAGCTCTGATACGTCAGGAATCTGGTCAGCTAAGCCACCCTGGCTGCAAACAAGTCTGGGAGCTTCAGTTATAAAAGACGAGAGTAATTCCAGATTAATACAAGTAATAATAAGTAATTTAGAAGGAACAATGGGAAGATGTCAGGGACATATTAAAATATCTAAAAAGGTCTTTTCCTTTCTTGCTTGCTTACAAAGTTAATTTCTATGAACATTCTTATTGAGTAGGCATGTATTAATGTCTATACTCCCTTGATGAAGATATTGTTGTTTCTTTGTTACTGGAGAAAAAAATAAAGTAAATCTGGCCACTCTCAGGTCCCTTTTGTGCTTGAAGAGGTAGCTAGTGTTTGGGAACAAACCAAGGTTACCAGAAATTGTAAAAACCTCCAATAAACAGGGACAAACACTATAATCACATGCTAGTCCCTCCCCAAGTGTGGCGAGGAAATGCAACCTTTTATTCAAGGGATGCAAATTTCTTCACTCTGCAAAATACCATATTTCGGTGCACTCACCTATGGTTCCTACATGGAGAAGAGAGAAAGGAAAAGACATCAAAATTATATAAGGTTTTCTAAAAATTCCTTCCTACATCTTGCCAAAATGACGGAGATCTTTCTAATTCACTTTCAAGTCACCGAAACCTAAACACTTTGCTGTATGTTAAGATGTAAGATATAAATCGTCTTAACCAGCTGGGTCAAATGTGGACTGGAAACTAAGAAGGAACGAATTTTGAATTCTATTTGCTTAAAAACTGGATTCCTCCACTGCAGACTCAGCAATCTGGTAAAGGGTCAATTTTGAAGTACTTTTTAATTTTAGGGTTAGTACTCCTGAAATATAGCTATGGATGGGACAGCCACAGAAGGTTAGCACATACTTTCAATAAGTGATAAAGATATTTTGTAGTCATGGTACCTGCATGCAAATTTAGAACTTTTTTTTTTTAAGAAGTCTCTCCCCTTTCCCCTGATATTACTTACAGTTTTCTCTTTTCTATACATTCTTACCTGAAGCTGGGTAACTAACATTCCTACAATAATGGAATTGAACTTTGGGATTTCTCTCTTCAAGAGGGAACTTTATAATTTTAAGCAGATCCCCCAAACAAGGGCATTTCAAATATCGATCTATTATTCTATACACTTATACCAAATAATTTATACCACTCAAAATGTGCAAAAGACCTTTAAGTGTGTTCCCAATGGGCTGTGCAATAAACTGATTAATATTTTAATTAATTTCTTAAGCACTATGCCAAAGGGAGGTAGTTGAAACCTAACATGCATGAAAGGCAGAACAAAAACCAGAAGGAGGTTCGTCCACCAGGAAACACATAAGAAACAGAGAGAGAACGGCAGGAGATGGCAATTTTCTTGCAGCCTGTTAACTTGGTTTCTTTCAAACAGTTTTATTCTCTCCTGTGAAGTGAGAAGACTCACATGCTCTCCTGACAAAGGGACAGCAACATGGCAGATCCCTGGACCTCGCTGGCCATCTCTTCAGCCTCCCACTAGCACCCCATCTGGTTCTGACAGACACCATTTCAGAATAGGACTGAAGCCTGGGCATGCTCAGTATCTCTTCCCAAAGCCACTAAATGTAAAGATCTATAGTAATTTGAGATCAGAGTTAATGTAGAAAAAAGACTGGAAGGACAGAGTGAGAACATGGATAATCATTACTTCCTTCTTTTTGCAAATTTCTGTTTTATCAGTGTTTTCATGGAACATGTACATTACTTTTATACAGACAAAAAGCCATCAAAGTTATTATTTAAAAGTAGAATGAAAATCTAACAGCTTCCCACCTCCTGTTCAAAATGTGCATAGCCACTTGATGAGGGATAAGGAAGTTTTCCCTCTAACAGTTCATTTTCGCTGGTAGGGGCAAGGATGATGGGAATATTCTCAGTGACATGAGAGTTACAAGTAAATTAATTTGAATTAGAATAACAGCAAAACTTTACATCCTACATGCACTTTCCGATCACTATCTGGTTTGTCCTTATTATAATCCTATGAAGTAGGTAAGAGAAGCAGTATAATCACAATTTATATGTGAGAAAACTAAAGCTCAGAGGGAATAAAAAAATTGCTCAGGGTCACACAGAGAAAGAAATATGAAACATCAAACTCATTCACTTTTTAAAAACTTGATAGCTGGGAGTGTGCCATGCTTTTTTAACACCCTGCAAAGCTGTAGCTATAAATGCAGCAAGACGAATTTTGGCATATTTGCTGTTGCATAATTACTCAAGAAGGCACAACTGCCTCGTCAACACATTTGACTAAGTCACAATGAAGAAAGGCAGCCAAGATGTTGGTGCCCGCCAACCCACTGAGCTAGCAGTGCTGAGCAAGTCACGATCCTACCCCATGGCTCCACATTACCCCCAAAGTGAGAACCTCCACCAACAGAAAGCAATGGTGTTAGGTGAGCTCCAGCACCATTAAGTAATGTGCTATCTCCTTTTCAATCCTTTTTTCAATCACTGTGTTTCCATCATACAGAAAGTCTTGGTTTGGGGATAATAAGACTTTATCACCTCCCTTAACCTTCCAAGACTTAATATTCCTTTTAACAGAGGAAAAACAGGTTTCAGGCTCACAGCCTTCACCAGGCAACAGTATCCAGTTAAATATGTTAACTTTTTGGTGTTCCTTAAACTTTTTTTTTTCTAAGGTATCCTACTTATAGCAAGTGATACTGGTTTTCCATTCGAAACATAACATAAAATTTCTTCTATGAATAAATTTCTGGAGGTAAAACATACACACACACACACACACACACACTAGATTAAACCATACAAAAGCACTAGCTTTTCTTGTTTTGGGTCAAAAATGATCAAAAATTGACACTTTTATGTGGTTTGGCCTAAAATATTGATAAATGATATGTAGTAAATAATAGCAATGGTATATAGATAAGACAAAGTATATAAATATATTTATATAAATAGCTATAAATGCAGCAAGAAGAATATTTATATAAATATAAATATTATATAAATATATAGATATATATAGATATGATCCCCCCCCCGATAAGACAAAGTATATAAATATATTTATATAAATAGCTATAAATGCAGCAAGAAGAATATTGATATAAATATAAATATTATATAAATATATAGATATATATAGATATGATCCCCCCCCCAAAAAAGGGAGTTGATGAATGACTTTAATTGAGAAACCTAGTTATTAGGATGGTCACAGTATTATGTTGGAATACCATTCCTCAAGAATAATACCCTTAAACCATGACAATTTGACTCTCAACTCAGTCCAGGCAAAGGCATCTGGCTTCATTGCAGATTGGGTCTCACGCTGGTCCACGCCAGCCACAGAAGTGAAACATGCATTCAGTCCCTTACACAGATCAGCCAGAGAGCAGAGAGAAGACCACAGGACACCTGCTCCATTCTCTCACCACCATCTACCTCTTGGCTTCTCTCATCTCCGTTCCATAAATTATTTTATACCACATGTGAAATATATAGATCCTCTTCAATCTATCGGAAATAGTCTCATCCCACCTCCAAGCCTTTCACACCTTTTTGTCCCTAAGACATTACCTCCAGAATAATCAAGTTGCTTAGGGACTCGAAAAGCGTTCTGACTGGTGGTACCTACCCCTTACCTGCACTGCCTCCAACCCCCAATTACCACCTTCTCCAAGCAACAGACTACAGAATATCTCTGGAAAAAAATAATCTAAAAAGTCTATGAGGAAAAGAAAAAGGTGGGGGTGTGGGGAGTCCATTACTCAGGTGTGAAGCCAGGAGCCTGCTCCTTCCATAAATGGAACACAGAAAGTCGGCAGAATGGGTTCGTTTTTACTTAAGGCCTGCTCTCTCCTGAGACTTCCTGGTGCTGCTTATGGGTGGGTCACTAATGCAGTTACATCTCCCTCTTGGCCTCCAGAGTTTGGGACAAGCAAGCACATTTCTGATTTGGTCAGGTTTTAATGGAGAGCTCCAGGCTCATTGCACTAATCCAAAGGCAGTGGCTAATCTAAGGACCACAAGCTGCAGTTCACATCCAAGTCTTTTCTGAACCAACTTTGTGACCTTGGCATGTCACTTAACTTGTTGGCTTTGAGTTTACTTAAATGCCAAACAAGGGGTCTGACCTAAATCAGTGGTTCTCAAAGTTGGCTGCACATGAGAATCGCCTGAAGAGCTTTATAAAAATGCCCATGCCAGGACCCACACACCCAGGTATTGTGGAATGGGTTAGATCATGGCAGGCATTTGCATATTTTTAAGATTCTCAGGTGATTCCAATATGCACCTGGGTTTAGAATGTCTGGCTTCCATGTCTCTAAGGTCCTATCCATCTCCACCGTTCTTTACATCTCTGATCCTAACTTCGGGGCTGGCAAACTTTTCTTGCTTCCATTTGCTCCACATGGACTTGATGAATAGACACGTCTGCCTTCCCTCTAAGTGCAGTTCTTAGTCTTATCAGAGCACTGCCAATACCAAACAGCTGAAGTTTATTTTTCTACGAAAAAGGACTTTTTCGTTGGTGAAAAACACACATTTTGTGGCTAATTACACCTGGCTTTGAATCCTAATGTGACAGCCTCAAGAAAGCCACTTTATCTCTCTAAGCCTCTGTTTTCTCATCTCCAAAGTGGGGATAATCACACCTATTTCACGGATCACTGTGAGGAGTGAGTGCACGTGAAGTACAAATACTAAATAAACATTAGTTACGACTCCCTGCCTACAACCTGGGGGTGACAGGAGGTTCTGTGCTCATGGAGGAAAGAGCTGGAGGAAAGCCAGGCTGAATTTCTAGCATCACTCAGAGCAGCCTTTGGCTGAGCAGATGAACCAGCCAAAGAGACACTCGGAGCTTCAAAGCTCACCTCCCTACCATGAGCAGCACCACCTCCCCCCATCAGCTGCAGAGAAGCGGAAGCACAAGCCAATTCTACACCCTGGAAGGGAGACGCTAAAAGTGTGAGCTAACAGAACTGCAGGCCATGAGATAAGTAGGCCAGTCCTGGACTCCTGCAGCCAAAACAGCAGGAAAAGGGAGACAAATGGTCAAAGGGACCTAATGAGGAAACAGTCGGGTCTAGTGATGCTGGGGCAAAGAGGTGTCTGCAGCAGATGGAGGAGGAGAAGGATGAGCAAAATAAAAGGGATCTGCCCTTTGCAGCTTTGGCAGGGCCATGGAATGAATTTCTCAAACCACTGAGAACAAGCAGCAAAAAAAATGTTCAGCACAGAAGCTGTAAGATTGTTGTTAAAAATTAGCTTTGCCCTATCAATGCATATAGAGGTATAGGGAAAAGGCTGGAAGGAAACATGCTAAAATGTTAATATGGTTTGTCTCCAAGTATCGAACTTGCGGGTCATTTCTAGTCTCTGCCACATACATTTCTGCAGATTGCAAATCTATAATGAATAAAAATGTCTTTTATTATCAGGAAAAATTGAAAGGAAGAAATCAAGCATGTTGTACAAGTTTGTAAATGAAAGACCAGGGACAGGAAATAAAGAGGCACATGGCTGGGGGCGGGGAAAGGAGGGCACAGGATTAAGATATCAAAAGAGAGCACTGTGTTTTTAAGAACAGATCAAATGAAAATTTGATGGGTTACCCACTCATGAGGCCATATTTTCTAGGGTACTGGGGTCAGAATTTGCCACTGCAAATAGCAAATCATCTGCAGTCTGTCTTTTTACTTTTTTTGCTCACAGTGTTGACACTGGCTTTCCCATTGTTTTGGAACGTGGGAATTGCTATGTGATAGCAAACACAAATAAGTAGCTGAGGAATGCTGATGCAAATTCCCTAGGAAAAGAACCTGGCGTTGAGCACAGGTAGACAGAAACCAAAGCAAAACCAAGGAGGTACTTATACTTCTGAAAGCATCACTCGTCAGTATGTTTCCAGTCTGAAAATACATGAAACCTCATGTGCGTTGTCACGGATTTCTAAGAGGCGATCCCAGATGTTAGAGTTAAATTTTTCCTACCATGTTCAAAATGCTTCCTGTGGCAAAAATATGATGGTTAACACCCTTGGGGAGGGACAGGTTTTCCATTTGGGAAAGCCTCTATTTTTACTGACCCAAAGTAGGTATTTCTTTTCTTCTATCTGCATCTATTCCTGGCCTGTTGATATAGACTCAGTCAGGGAAATTGAAAGAACAATTCACTCTGTCACTCTGTCTTTAGACACCTTTCCATGTGGCCCGGCTGCCAGAAGTCATGAAGAAACCTTGCGTCTATCATCAACCCTGTCAGGTTAGGGGGATATGGGGACTCCTGTCACTCTGTCTTTAGACACCTTTCCATGTGGCCCGGCTGCCAGAAGTCATGAAGAAACCGTGCGTCTATCATCAACCCTGTCAGGTTAGGGGGATATGGGGACTTTTAGAGAAAATAGCTAAATATCCACCATTAAAACTCCTTGTTGATTTTCACCTCCTAAGACACTTTCAATCTAGCCCTGAATGTTAGGTTTTGAAGAAAACAGTATCATTAAAAAGGAAAATTGGGTTGGGGTGGGTTAAGGTTAGGGTTAAGGTTCGTGAAATTTAGACTCCACACGTTTCAATTAAATGGTACATCGATCCATGTACCAAACTGCACTGAAATCTGCTCAAAGTCCCATTTGTCAAGTTTTACCTGCCACCATTTGGATTCGAGATGACAGACTGAGTTATAAATCCAATTCAAGATGGGACTTACGCTGTGCAGTGTACCAAATTTTATCAAAATCAGTCAGTTTCTTTAAAAGCTGAACAGGTGATAGACCAAAAAGACAGAAAGGAAAATGTCATGTCAACCAGTTGAAGCAAGAATCGTGCTTAAATTGGTCATTTGTGCATCAACTCATTCATTCAACAAATATTTATTAAGACTTACTCTATGCTAGGTAGAGCAGAAAAAGCCAGGATTGGGCAAATCACAATGCAGAAGATGGAGCTTTTATTATGGTTTGGGGGTAGGAGAATAATGAAATAAAATCATTAAAAGCTGAGACTAGAGCCATCGAGGAAGTAAAAAGGGTGCTGAGGTAGAGAAAAAAAGAGAGCCTGTTTTAGACAGGGTTGGCAGAGAAGCCTTCTCTGAAGAGAGGTACTTAGGTTGAGATGGAAGGATGGGATGGAAGTAGACATATTAAAAGCCAAGGAAGAGTGTCCCAGGCAAAAGAAAGAGTAAATCCGAACCCCTAAATAGGACTTGTCAAGATCTTAGACAGGAGGCCCGAGAGCAAAGAGCAGAGGCAGAGCAGGCCCATCCCAACTTGTAATGCCAAATAGTTATGAATGATACCATGAGTGACATTGGCAGAAATCACTGGTATGGATTGTGCAACGTGGGAAATGCTATGCCAGAAAGAAAACTGCACATTTTGCTTTTCTTCAGTTTAAGGACTTTCTATCCACACATTAAATCATACCAAACAGCTATACATTTTACTTTCCTCTGGAAAATAATCATTATTAAATGTTATCATCAACTTCATTAAGGAACTTTTAAATGTGATACACAATTTGAGAATGCATTTAGCACACATAAGCATTTAAACTTCCCACCATAGGCAATGCAAGAGCCCTACATCAAATCAGATGACTCCAAAAGCAATCAGGTATTTACAGGTCCCATAGAGCAAATGACACTTTGGCATTTCAGCCCTGTAGGGGGTGAAGAGGAGGGATTGCTGAAGTGGTCAGCTCACCACGAAAGCTCGTCAAGTTAGGGACGGGCCCAATCAGCTCCAGGGATAGGTCAATCTTCTTCAGTCAGAAGGATGCACCCAATTGTACAAAGCATCTTTCCATTTCCCAATCTCCAGAAAAGTTGTAAATCTTATAAAATTCCAGCCTTTAAATTCTCCCAACCACCTTAATGCTATTTGAAAAATAAAACTGATTGCAAAGGAGTTTTCCTAACTAGCTCACTGATCTTTCCTGTGTCATGTCAGGATGAAAGAATTCACCATTTGACTAAAGGTCAATGTTCTAGAAATATTTATGGGGGACTAAAAAGGGAAGACTATTAGGGAAATACTTATTCATTACTTTTGCTACTGCATGGTTAGCTGCACGAAGTACTAGACATACGTATGCTACAATCTTACCCTCCTCTCACTGTCACAAGTCTATCTGTTATGTATTTTGTTTCCAGGTTGGGGGGTTCTTCTCATGATGAATTCAAGGATACCCCTTTCAAAGAAATGACTAAATGTTGGTTACATTTTAAATTGTGCATGATTTTAATATTCTGTTAGCAATGTTTGATGGATAATTCTAAAATGAAATGGTCAAATGGCCTAACCTTTTAGCAATAAAATCGTGTGCAATAAAAATGCTGGAGGGCACCAGTTACTGAACTGTCATAGACTCGAGAATTATTAGACACCATAATCCTGTAGTGTAAAAGCAAATTTGTAGATTTTTTTGAAGTGAAAAAAAATCCAGGAAATTAAATGGAAAGACCTGTAGTAATGAAATATTAAATGCAATTTTAAGTGCACAAAAAGGTCAGAAGCCAAGGAAAAAAGAGAGAGAGAGAGATTTCTAGAACAACATTAATTTTGTCATACTTGATGTATGCCTGGGCTTAAATACCCTATAAGCCGACCAAACCTAGACTGCAGCAGGGGACAGGGATGCACGGACAAGGATATGAAAGAGGAACCCAGAAACAGGGGCAAATAGAAGCTAAGAGTAAAAAACACACAAAAAGTTAGAAACAACATATTTTATTTGTTTTCAATTTCCGAAGTTGAAGTCATATTGCATAAATATACATCAACATCAGCAGTAAGGTATAAAAGCAAAAGCAAAATTACTGGACTTCAACCATGACATATCAATTGTTCCTGAAGTTCTACCTGTTCCTTGCACAGCCACAATTCTGGGTTCTTGCTCTCCACTTTACCATAATTGAGTTCCAATTCTGGCCAAAGAGCATGCATCATAGCATGGTGCGCACTTGGAGTCAATCGGTTGCAATATGTCTGTGTGAAGACATATAGCTTCAGGATGCAGCAGTAACACTTCATTTGAGTAATATGTATATAGAAAGTGTGTGTGTGGGTGACGGGAGATCCAGAGAAACTTTAAAGGCGATATTTTAAAATGAAAATCATTGTGTGTATAAAAGGATCAAATGTTAACATCAGGACACTTTGACTTTGGAGATGACACACTGTCTATGTGGAATATTGCTTACAGATGCACACACGGAAAATCCTTATTTTAACACTTAATAGAACTCTCCAGGTCCACCAGTCACACGGTCAGTACTCTTTCTTTAAATATGCTACAGAAATAAGATGATCTATAAATTTACGATGACTGCAACTTTAAAACCTAAAGAACATGATAAAACACATGATGAAATTTTTTTTCTTTAAAATACCAATCTGTGTGGTCATGATGTTGAGTGGCAAAAAGAAAGATTTATATTTACAGCCTATTTTTATTTATCCTTACCTATTTATAAATTGTGCTACGACTTCCTTAACCATGGTTAAAAAGAATAACGTCATTTCTAACCACTGCCTTTGACTGTAAAAACAATTTCACTGCAACGAATAACACTAAAATACTCCAAGAATAATCGATAAATGAAGCCTGGATTACTAGACGAAAGATGGTGGTTGTAAATGATTACATGAAAGAGTTGATGTTACTTTGAAACTCTTAGAGTCTGTCTATGGATTTTTGTATTTTATATGTAACATTTTTATGAAGTGATTTTGCCCTTACATAATAGCTTTCATCTTCAAAGCACTTCACAAATATGAACTAGTTACATAAAAAGCTACATTACTGCAAATTCAGAAAATGGGAAAGCTGAACTTCTCTCAGCGACACTCACTCTCACGCATTCTATATGTTTAATCTACAGCAAAGGTTATGTTTTATAAAACATGTTTAATTATCAATACTATTTTAAGCAAAAAATCCAAAGGGTTAACAGAGCTTTTACTATATCAGACAGCTGTTACTATTCATGAAAACCTCCCTTGGACTGGATTTATAAAGTTTTTAAAAATTAGGAATTATTATAGATGTTCTTGCCCCTTCTTCCATTTCATGAAATCTTTTAAATATCAAAAAAGGGTTGCTCAACAAAGCTTTATCATATTAAAATTGAAAAAAATTAAGCCTGCATCAATGGGGAATGGTTTAATAAATTATGGTATGTCTATATGATAATATCAAATACAATACAGCCATTAATAATTATGTTTTTGAAGAATATTTAAATACACGGGAATTTTCACAATCTATTAGTTTTTAAGAAGGTCACAAGATTATCTATGGTTCACGATGCCGATTTGTAAAAGAAATAATCATACATAGACATATAAGCAATTTGGAAGAAATAAATATAAGTGGTGGGAATATGGGTGCTTTTATTTCCTTCTTTAGACTTTATTATTTAAATAATTAGCAATAAAATAGCTTTGTTTTCAATCATGGGACATAAATGTTACGTAAAGGGTAACAAAACAAAATCCTTGTGCTCAAGAACTCACACTCTACTGGTGAGGTAGAAAATGTCAGTCAGTGTGAGAATCTCTTTGAGAAGAGAACACAGACTATCTGGGAATAACTCGAGGTGAAAGTTCAGAGAAGGAAGACAACCTTGAACTGGGTCTTGCAAGGTAAGTAGGTGTTCAATTGTAATGGAGAGAGCAGTCTGGACAGAGAAAATACCATACACAAAGGTGTAGAAGCATGAGACACACAGAAACAACAGGAAAAATGAAGAAGCTTTATTGGGGCAAAGAATATGGCCAGGAACCTTAGGAGAGGGTGGTGGAGATGTCATATGCCAGATCATGGGAGACCTGATTACTGTGGAAGAGCCCAGCTTCATCCTTTTTGAATGATGCATAGAGCCTCCCGGGAAAGGAGGCGTGGGCCAGGGTTAGATCAAGAAGGTAAGTAGATTAGTTGATTAGATAAAAATCTATTGTGTAGTATAAATTAGTTGAAGAAGTTTGTAACAGAAATTTAAGAAACTTCATTTTTGTTGTGGTTCCCATTGAGCTATTTAATGTTAGAAACTTCAGCCCATATTGGGTCAAAATCTATATCATTCTTTCCTTCAATTAACCTAGAAATATCAAATTTATTACATGTATTGAAATCCACAAGAAGATTTATTATTTCTAACCCAGTAATTCCACTCTTAGGAAATTTATCATGTAATAGGAGATAAATGCTACATGCACAAATATATTCACTAGGATATTATCCAGAAGAAAAAAAATTTAGAAACAATCTAAAAATTCAACAATAGGAAGAAAACTATATAAATCATGAACATCAGCTTAATGGAATAATGTATAGTCATTAATTGCGTGAAACAAAGCTGACTAAAGTCATGTGTTCACTTTAACCACAATCAAACAATTATAAATTACGTGTGCAAACCAAAAAATTCTTAAAGGTAATATAATACACAAAGTCAAACTCAAAAAAAAAGCCCTATTGCAGGAGTAAGAATTATTTGGCTTTGTTTTCAAATTTTCCTTTAATGTTCCTGTAAGAACATTCAGAATTTAAAAGGAAGGAAGGAAGGGAGAAGGGAAGGTTAGGGTGGGAGGAGTAACTGGAACCCAAAACTAATGGAAAGAAAATTGTCCTAAAAATAAAAAGAATTCTAAAATGTATCTAAACATGTTAGTAGACTATTTGTAGACTATGACTCATTTGTAGACTCTCAAGCCCTGTTTAGAGCCGACGCAAGGTTAAATGGAGTTATCCATTTGCAAGTATGACTCATTTAAATGGTACCTACCGATAGGACCCTGTTATCTATACAGTCAGTGGCTGTAAATACAAAAAATGTATTTTCACCCATTTTCCTGAAAACAAAGAAGTAAAAATGGCAGACAGTTCTAGCATAAACTATTACTGAAGCTTCCCTGCATTTTTGGTTGAATACTATCTCCAGTAAACAATTTAATTTGAAAAATATTTTCAGTAAATTTTTGAATATGCTCCAATTACAACAGTAAGGTACAATTGGATCAGTCTGCTGCTAACTAGCTTTCCATCATTTTTAAGTGATTTAGATTACCAAAAACCATTTCCCAACATTTCTATAAGAATTGAACGTGTTACCACCTACACTAATGCTTCATATAATAATTATTTATTTTGCTTACTATTTCGAAGGCATCTAATAGTTAGAAGAGGAGTTTCAGAGTCAGAGAGCTTCAAATCTGAGCTCCAACATTATTAGCTTGGAGACCCTCAATGAGTTACAGAAATGTTCTGTGCTTTCAGTTCCTCATTTGCAAAATGGGGATGATGGTATCTATCTCATGAGGTCTTGTAAATATTAAGTGAGATTAATGTATGTAAAGTACTTTGGGATATGCCTGGAACATAAGCACACAGATAATGTTAGCTGCTATTATTAGATGCTGCAGAGATATCACAAGAATCAGATCACTGGCCTTGAGGGAGCTTGCATGTAATAATGATGACATAAATAAGGATAATGGTAACTATTACTATACCTTTGCAGGCATACCACCATCTGCATACATCAACTCTCTGATTTCAGTACAGCTCTGTAGGACAGGTCTTAGACCCATTAGATAGCTCAGGAAACTGAGGTCCAGGAGAACAATTCAATTGACAGGATTCCCCACAAATGATGTTAGTTAAGGGCTGATGCAGGTTTTGTTCCAAAGCTACGAATTAGAGGGAAAGGTACAAGTTGTGTCAACCCTCACAATATGATCCAGGGGAGAAAAAGTGGTTCACAGTTTCTGACCTGCCTTTTGTTGACAAAGTAATTTAGATGGGTTTGGGATTTTAATGGTATAGTAAAATGCGAGTAATCATTAATCAGGGCATGAATTGTAAGCAATATTTTTTTCAGAGAAAATGACGAAAAAGAGTTACAAAACACAGCACTATGAAACTGTTTTAGCAGCCATATCCTAAGAGTTAATGGAATATGATTATTTCTCAGACAAATCCATGTTTCCAGCTTCCAAAAGAGATCAAAGTCCCAAGACAGGAAGTTAATGCTTTTTTTTTTTTTTTCCTTTTTGTCTTTTCTCGTGTCCGGCAATGGACCGCAACCCTCAGTGTCGCGCCCGCACCAGACCGGGACCGGCAACAGGATCGCAACCCTCGGTGCTGTGCCCGCCCCTCGCTCAGCCAGTGAGCGGGAACCAGTCTGCACGTGGGATCCGAACCCCCGGCAGGAGCGCCGCCCTGCTCTCAAGCGGCGCACTGTAGCAGTGCGCCACCAGGCCGGCCCAATGCTTTTTTTTTTCACTCAAATACAAACTAAGAGAAGATCACTATTTGAAAATACTGCACTTACAACAAAAAGGCAGAATATTTAGCAATTTATATATTACATTCTAGCCCCTTTATGCATTACTTTACAGAAAAAGATATATTTTGATTCATTTTTTAGTACTACATAAAAACATTTTATTGTGGAAATTTGTGAAAAATCACCCTAAATTCCACAGCTCCAAATAAACACTCTTAACATTGTAAAGGTTTGTACATACATGAAGTACACATATGCACACACACTTATTTACATGCCCCAATATAAAACGTTATGTCACTTCTTGCAGTTTATACTATAACAATATTTTTTATGTCATCAAAAACTGCTCCCTCTCATCATTGGGTCCTACTTGCTTTGCATTTAACCTTATACTAAGAGTATTTCCTTTGTTATTAAATATTGTTTGAAACAGTATTTTTAGTGGCCTTTAGATTTTGATCTCTACCCTTTTTTAAATAGAAAGTCGGTTCAACAATTTTCTGCCTTTCAAATCTCTCTGACATAATATGGAGATCTAAGTTTCATGACCCTCAGTAACTCCAATTATCACACATAAAGATGCTTAAGGCAACTTAGGAATGTAATTAATTTTACCTTAGAATATCAGGGAAAAATTTGGGTTAGGGGTAATTCCTTGTTTGCATTTTAACAGGCCTGTTTTGAGTACTTCAAATCTTTTTTGCTATAAAAGCTTTCCTTAGCTTTATGGTTTTCTCTGCCTAGAAAGTAAAGGTAAAAGTAAAATATTATTAAGAAGTTCTTAAAAATCTAATTGTACCAGACAGTTATTACTTTTTTGAAATATGTTTCTGAGCAAATATTGTAAATAATATTGCATTTCGAAACCAGTTTATAGTTTGATGTACACACAACAGTGGCCTCTCCAAAATGTGAGTTTCACTTGGCCGTATCTTGTTCACAAGCCACGTGTCAAACATATATTCAATCCACAGACGTCTCTGACTAATGCAAATAAGCTTGAGTTGTTTTCATCAAGAAGTCTTTCCTCTCTGAGGTAAATATGTATCTAAACCCACAAAAATTCTCAGTGAGCACCAGTTATGTCATGACACAGTGATGTACACTTTCTTCCACTTTGCTAGCTCCCTAACGAGAAAAGGCTTTGTTGAAATCTAACTTGATTGGTCCTAACTGGCAATTGAGCTGCATGTAGTGGATATGCTGATTTTAGAAAAGAAAGAACTACAATAATGGCGTGGTCTCCTGAGAATACATTTATTTCTGCAGTATAAAGCAAAATTAAATTCTTCAATCTCAGAAACTATTAAAAGGTTGTATTTAAAATGCATGAAGCATTAAAAAGACATCAGAATTAAAATAATCTCATAAATCTCTTCATTTAAAAGACTTATTAGAATACAGATCGAGGCAGAAAACAGCTGCCCAACACTCCGATACAGTAAATTATGACTATTTTTTCATTTTCATCATTGAAAATTCTTTTCCAGAACAATTGTATTGCTCTAGCAAGACCAACTGTCCCACATACTTAATATGTGAATAGTAAATTGTCTTCAGTGGACTCTGAAACAGATACGCCGTACATTCTTTTAAAGATCAGCCTACCACAGGGTTGTGCCCTGACAAAGGATACAAAAGATACAAGCAGAAATTAGTTTTTAATGTAAAGTGATCAAATTAATTATTATTCCAATTCCGTTTTCCAGAGCACTCGGGAGTCCCTAGGAAAATCTGACTGTGAAAGAGCTTTATCATCATCCCCCTCCTCTCTGGATCTGCCAACTAAAACCCAAGGCAAAAATCAGCACTAGAAGGACAGTTAGACGTGTCCAATTGCCATCAATCATTAAAACACAACTCTTTGTAAATGACTGACAACTAGGTGAAGATTTCTTTTTTAATAAAGATTCTCACTCCATAGACCGTCATGTGTCAGTCTTGATTGTACTAGAGTATTCCTTGGAGTACAATTAAACTATCATGTTGATTGCACCTTAGTGCAGTTGAATCCTAAAAGGAGGAAAAGAAAAACCAGATGGCTAACCATGAGGCCTCGTGCCACCTGCCCCTCATCATATTCCTTAAGAATACGCTATGAGATGAGATGAGCTATTTTTGATAGAAAGCAGCCAGACATGCTTGAAAGTCTCATAAGAAGATAAAAGGTGTGTTCCCATAAAGCTGCCTCCTATTTTTATCACCTTCCCTTCCACCGGTGCACTCTGACATCATTCCTCCTTAGCAGAGAGAAGATTAGTAAACAGTGGGCTTTATTAGGAGCTGCTTAGAACACCATTAATCCACCTTAATTGATGGTATAGTGGTACCAGGTCTTTTTCTGCTTTCCCTTTCCAGAAGACAACATGGGCAGCAAAATCAGACTTCTTTCCAGAAACAGCATCTATCTTTGTAATTCTGCACACTTTCCCGTTGCCCCAGCTCGTGCAGGCTGAGCAAAGCTCCTTATCTAAGACTCTGAAAAGGATAACAGGACTGCTCAAGTATAAAAACTGCGAGTATTTTATTTATCTCTCTTTCTTTCTGCTTAGATTACCGTTATCTTTGGTCACTGAATTTTGTCTTTTGGGCTCCAAATGAAGAGCAAAGTCAACCATAAGGTACAGCTCTAAACCCAGTGGATTACTGCTTCATCAGCACACATGTGCACACACACAAACGCACACATGCACACACATATGCACACACACACATGGAGGCAAACCTCCTTCTGGCCTTTCTTTGCCTTTACCCTGGGGTTAACTTCCTCATGAAGGGTTTCAGATGATTCTATGACCTTCTTTGCAAAATATTTATGTTGAAGAACAATACAGGTTCTACAAAGGCATCAGTAACTACTACTTACATTGAAGCTGAAACATAAGCCAAGCAAATGAGCTGTCTAAACCAGGCTAGGCATCTGCAGGATAAGGGGAAATTGCATGAAATAATTGCTGCCATGAATTTCAACTCCATCCATTTATTCTTTCCTATAGCTGCCTACAAGGCATTGAAGGAGCCATAGGGATGGATTGGGAAGTGTTCCTTGCTTGTCAAAGTCTTCTGATCACAATAGATATGGGCATGTAAATATCTAATGGTGATAAATGAGAACAGAATAACAAAATTACTAAATCAAATGTTAAGCCATGTTCAGGGCATGCATAATTAATTCTGACTAGAGGGATCAGGGAAGACTTCATGGAGGAGGAAGCAAAGGAATTCCATTATTAGTGATTAGGGAAAAGAGCACCTAGGATTAAGGAACAGCATGGCAGACACACAGGAAGTGAAAGCCCGTGCTTGGAACAGATCGCTGCTGCCCCCATTTCTGTCATGTGAGTACCACATTCACAATTCTTACAATAGCTTCTGTACCAGTACTTGCTTAATATTCTTTTTTTTGATTGACAATTTTTCCTGAAATAAATTTCTTTTCTAAAAGGAAATTTTATGGTA
>NW_007734161.1:1883-8482 GCF_000696425.1 Galeopterus variegatus | reverse complement strand
GACCGGGACCGGCAACAGGATCGCAACCCTCGGTGCTGTGCCCGCCCCTCGCTCAGCCAGTGAGCGGGAACCAGTCTGCACGTGGGATCCGAACCCCCGGCAGGAGCGCCGCCCTGCTCTCAAGCGGCGCACTGTAGCAGTGCGCCACCAGGCCGGCCCAATGCTTTTTTTTTTCACTCAAATACAAACTAAGAGAAGATCACTATTTGAAAATACTGCACTTACAACAAAAAGGCAGAATATTTAGCAATTTATATATTACATTCTAGCCCCTTTATGCATTACTTTACAGAAAAAGATATATTTTGATTCATTTTTTAGTACTACATAAAAACATTTTATTGTGGAAATTTGTGAAAAATCACCCTAAATTCCACAGCTCCAAATAAACACTCTTAACATTGTAAAGGTTTGTACATACATGAAGTACACATATGCACACACACTTATTTACATGCCCCAATATAAAACGTTATGTCACTTCTTGCAGTTTATACTATAACAATATTTTTTATGTCATCAAAAACTGCTCCCTCTCATCATTGGGTCCTACTTGCTTTGCATTTAACCTTATACTAAGAGTATTTCCTTTGTTATTAAATATTGTTTGAAACAGTATTTTTAGTGGCCTTTAGATTTTGATCTCTACCCTTTTTTAAATAGAAAGTCGGTTCAACAATTTTCTGCCTTTCAAATCTCTCTGACATAATATGGAGATCTAAGTTTCATGACCCTCAGTAACTCCAATTATCACACATAAAGATGCTTAAGGCAACTTAGGAATGTAATTAATTTTACCTTAGAATATCAGGGAAAAATTTGGGTTAGGGGTAATTCCTTGTTTGCATTTTAACAGGCCTGTTTTGAGTACTTCAAATCTTTTTTGCTATAAAAGCTTTCCTTAGCTTTATGGTTTTCTCTGCCTAGAAAGTAAAGGTAAAAGTAAAATATTATTAAGAAGTTCTTAAAAATCTAATTGTACCAGACAGTTATTACTTTTTTGAAATATGTTTCTGAGCAAATATTGTAAATAATATTGCATTTCGAAACCAGTTTATAGTTTGATGTACACACAACAGTGGCCTCTCCAAAATGTGAGTTTCACTTGGCCGTATCTTGTTCACAAGCCACGTGTCAAACATATATTCAATCCACAGACGTCTCTGACTAATGCAAATAAGCTTGAGTTGTTTTCATCAAGAAGTCTTTCCTCTCTGAGGTAAATATGTATCTAAACCCACAAAAATTCTCAGTGAGCACCAGTTATGTCATGACACAGTGATGTACACTTTCTTCCACTTTGCTAGCTCCCTAACGAGAAAAGGCTTTGTTGAAATCTAACTTGATTGGTCCTAACTGGCAATTGAGCTGCATGTAGTGGATATGCTGATTTTAGAAAAGAAAGAACTACAATAATGGCGTGGTCTCCTGAGAATACATTTATTTCTGCAGTATAAAGCAAAATTAAATTCTTCAATCTCAGAAACTATTAAAAGGTTGTATTTAAAATGCATGAAGCATTAAAAAGACATCAGAATTAAAATAATCTCATAAATCTCTTCATTTAAAAGACTTATTAGAATACAGATCGAGGCAGAAAACAGCTGCCCAACACTCCGATACAGTAAATTATGACTATTTTTTCATTTTCATCATTGAAAATTCTTTTCCAGAACAATTGTATTGCTCTAGCAAGACCAACTGTCCCACATACTTAATATGTGAATAGTAAATTGTCTTCAGTGGACTCTGAAACAGATACGCCGTACATTCTTTTAAAGATCAGCCTACCACAGGGTTGTGCCCTGACAAAGGATACAAAAGATACAAGCAGAAATTAGTTTTTAATGTAAAGTGATCAAATTAATTATTATTCCAATTCCGTTTTCCAGAGCACTCGGGAGTCCCTAGGAAAATCTGACTGTGAAAGAGCTTTATCATCATCCCCCTCCTCCCTGGATCTGCCAACTAAAACCCAAGGCAAAAATCAGCACGAGCACTCGGGAGTCCCTAGGAAAATCTGACTGTGAAAGAGCTTTATCATCATCCCCCTCCTCTCTGGATCTGCCAACTAAAACCCAAGGCAAAAATCAGCACTAGAAGGACAGTTAGACGTGTCCAATTGCCATCAATCATTAAAACACAACTCTTTGTAAATGACTGACAACTAGGTGAAGATTTCTTTTTTAATAAAGATTCTCACTCCATAGACCGTCATGTGTCAGTCTTGATTGTACTAGAGTATTCCTTGGAGTACAATTAAACTATCATGTTGATTGCACCTTAGTGCAGTTGAATCCTAAAAGGAGGAAAAGAAAAACCAGATGGCTAACCATGAGGCCTCGTGCCACCTGCCCCTCATCATATTCCTTAAGAATACGCTATGAGATGAGATGAGCTATTTTTGATAGAAAGCAGCCAGACATGCTTGAAAGTCTCATAAGAAGATAAAAGGTGTGTTCCCATAAAGCTGCCTCCTATTTTTATCACCTTCCCTTCCACCGGTGCACTCTGACATCATTCCTCCTTAGCAGAGAGAAGATTAGTAAACAGTGGGCTTTATTAGGAGCTGCTTAGAACACCATTAATCCACCTTAATTGATGGTATAGTGGTACCAGGTCTTTTTCTGCTTTCCCTTTCCAGAAGACAACATGGGCAGCAAAATCAGACTTCTTTCCAGAAACAGCATCTATCTTTGTAATTCTGCACACTTTCCCGTTGCCCCAGCTCGTGCAGGCTGAGCAAAGCTCCTTATCTAAGACTCTGAAAAGGATAACAGGACTGCTCAAGTATAAAAACTGCGAGTATTTTATTTATCTCTCTTTCTTTCTGCTTAGATTACCGTTATCTTTGGTCACTGAATTTTGTCTTTTGGGCTCCAAATGAAGAGCAAAGTCAACCATAAGGTACAGCTCTAAACCCAGTGGATTACTGCTTCATCAGCACACATGTGCACACACACAAACGCACACATGCACGCACATATGCACACACACACATGGAGGCAAACCTCCTTCTGGCCTTTCTTTGCCTTTACCCTGGGGTTAACTTCCTCATGAAGGGTTTCAGATGATTCTATGACCTTCTTTGCAAAATATTTATGTTGAAGAACAATACAGGTTCTACAAAGGCATCAGTAACTACTACTTACATTGAAGCTGAAACATAAGCCAAGCAAATGAGCTGTCTAAACCAGGCTAGGCATCTGCAGGATAAGGGGAAATTGCATGAAATAATTGCTGCCATGAATTTCAACTCCATCCATTTATTCTTTCCTATAGCTGCCTACAAGGCATTGAAGGAGCCATAGGGATGGATTGGGAAGTGTTCCTTGCTTGTCAAAGTCTTCTGATCACAATAGATATGGGCATGTAAATATCTAATGGTGATAAATGAGAACAGAATAACAAAATTACTAAATCAAATGTTAAGCCATGTTCAGGGCATGCATAATTAATTCTGACTAGAGGGATCAGGGAAGACTTCATGGAGGAGGAAGCAAAGGAATTCCATTATTAGTGATTAGGGAAAAGAGCACCTAGGATTAAGGAACAGCATGGCAGACACACAGGAAGTGAAAGCCCGTGCTTGGAACAGATCGCTGCTGCCCCCATTTCTGTCATGTGAGTACCACATTCACAATTCTTACAATAGCTTCTGTACCAGTACTTGCTTAATATTCGCAGACACACAGGAAGTGAAAGCCCGTGCTTGGAACAGATCGCTGCTGCCCCCATTTCTGTCGTGTGAGTACCACATTCACAATTCTTACAATAGCTTCTGTACCAGTACTTGCTTAATATTCTTTTTTTTTGATTGACAATTTTTCCTGAAATAAATTTCTTTTCTAAAAGGAAATTTTATGGTACTATTTAAATGGAAACCCAGCGCCACTTGCTCCAAGTATAAGATAACTATAAAGATAAATAAGTAAAAACAAATGATGAAATTCTAGCTAAACACTGATGTCTGAGCCTGCCCTCTCTTTATTACAAAGGGAGGCTAGAGTGGCAAGATGTTAAGGACTTTGCAGCATCAAATTAAGACTTTCTCCTCAAGGCATTCTGAAGGGTTGAGAGAGAATCCTAAACTGTGCACATTGTTCACATGATAACTCAGGGTTATTCAAGGCCATGTGAGTGTACCACCTGAAATCATTTTGAACCTTGTCCTCCACTCTGGGAAACACTGGGATCAAAGTCCCTCAGGAGCTGCCTGAGAGAAGGATATAAGAAGGGAGAAGGCAGGAAGCGGACTGGGAACTCATGTGGACCCTGAAGTTCACGCCAAGGTGTGTGACCTTCACATCAGGTGCTGGGAAGTGATTATCAGTAGGTAGTTCTTTAAGAATAATAAAACTCTGATTGCACTACAAAAGATAATTGGACAGAGAAGAGATGAAACACTGAGATATCCTCTCATTTGAGAGAAGCCAAGGGTCTTAATTAGAGGAATTAGAGAAGGGATAGAAAATACTCATAGGTAATGTTACCCCCCAGTGGTACCCCCTTGCCCACTCCATGGCTATCTGTATGTTTCTCCATACTGCTCTATTCTTTATATGAACCAAGTAATTATTACTGCATTTCATCCAATCTGAGATGCTATCAATTGTGAGATGCACCATTATTTTATATGCCACTAAGAAAGAAAAATGCTGCCAATTAAATGATGATACACCATCACTTGTAAGAAGCATCCAATTTCAGAGATGTTAAAATGCGGAGGAAAAAGTGCTTGTCTTGGAATCAATGAGACACATTATTAATCACTATTGCTTAAAAGCAAATAATACAGAGCTTGAAAGTTAATTGGTTTTCAAAAAACAATGAAAAAGCATTTCTGGTACAATGTCCTGCTTGATGTAACTAGGGCAATAAATTGTCATCCTTTTGGGAAAGACAACATAGAACAGTGATTCAGAGCAGATCCTGAAAGACCTGGGTTCAAGTCCTCCTCTTCCCATCTTAAATGAGCTACAAACTCTGAAACTTTAGTTGGTTTATCTGTAAAATGCTCTTTGCATTTTTCAATATTTAAACACACATCCCCAATGGAAAACTTAACTTAAGAGCCTTGAGGGTTTTCCTGCCCAGATTTGTCAGACTGATTTTTAAAGAAAGCTCATTATCATCTGTAACTAATATTATCAATGGTAATATAGTTAGTAAAATTGTTTTTCCTCTTTTCCTTATTAGACCCAAATAACCACAGTGCCCACTGGTCTTAGAGGATCATCGCACACTTTGCTGATGCTCACTTAAGTAATATAGTACATGAGGACTGGTCAATCAGAAATAGAGTCGGGTTCCACACGGGTGGCTTCATTTGGGCTGGCCAATCTACAATCCCAGATTCAAGCTCCTTGTGGTCTTCTGTTCCAAGGCTCCTCCTGGACACTGGTAAGTCCATAAATATGAATTGTGAATACATAAATGTGAATGAAAATATAAATGAGAATTGCACTGAAGAGAAAATGTGGAATGATCTATCCCCGTGCAACTCCTAGCACACAACTTCTGCCTATTGGCACAGAAGCATCTCTTTAGTTTGTGGATTACTTTACCAGGCATTTTGAAGCTACAACACAATCTGTGCCTCATACCAAGACTGGGAGTCAGACAGGACAGGCATTATTGTTCCAACTCATGGAAGACAAAATTAAGATTCTGAGAGGTCACGATGGGACTTGCCCAATCTAATGCCACTGTCAAGTAACAGGGTCTACAAGGAAGCCAATCTGGCTCCAAATGTGGTGCCTGTCCTGCCCACTCCATGCTTCTGCACGATAAAAAAAAAAAATTAAAAAAACATTTTTAAAAAATAAGTCATTGCACTATTTTGCTCTTCGTGCACATTCTACCTTCTCATTTAGAGTTGGTGACTTGTTCTTCAATAGACCTCCAAACTTTCACACTGGCCCTCAGTCCCTCCCTCACCTCCTTCTAGTGTGCTAGACATGAAATACGTTCCTGAGAGCCTCAACCTGCCCTACGTCTTCTGGGGCTGAGCCGGGCAGACTCTGGGTACTTCCTTGATCAGGAGGGGACAGTGGTGACAGCGCGGTTCTCAGGTAGAGTCACAGGGGGTGGGGCGCCTCAGTATGCAGCCACAGGCTGCAGAGCAGGTGTGTAGTCCAACCCCTTAGAGCAAGCGCAGGTAGAGGCTGGGGGGCAGCTGGGCATGGGGGAACGTGGTACCTTCACGTGGGAGTCACAGGCGCCCTAGCTCTAGATTTGCTTCCACAGCTGACAAGCTGGTAAGTTTTAGGCAAGTTGCTTCCCCTCTCTGTTAGGTGAAGGGTTTGAGCTGGTCATCGCTAAGAAAAGACCTCTCCTAAAGAGCTGTTCGCTCATGACCTTTGTAGTCTAGCTCTAAGGCGTTCTGATAGCATTCCTCCTGTGGGTGCTCGGGCAGGTTAAAAGAGACGAGGTCCACGAAATAAGTGCTCTCAACTGTACGACAGCCCAGATGGCTGTCTGTAGCGCGCCCTCTCGTGGACAGGTGGTATCGTTACAACCTTCTCCATATAAGGGAGAATTCCTATCTTAGTGTGTGTCTTTTTTTTTTTCTTCTGAGGCATGAGAAAGAAGGCTTC
>NW_007734161.1:0-1423 GCF_000696425.1 Galeopterus variegatus | reverse complement strand
TCTCCTAAAGAGCTGTTCGCTCATGACCTTTGTAGTCTAGCTCTAAGGCGTTCTGATAGCTTCCTCCTGTGGGTGCTCGGGCAGGTTAAAAGAGACGAGATCCACGAAATAAGTGCTCTCAACTGTACGACAGCCCAGATGGCTGTCTGTAGCGCGCCCTCTCGTGGACAGGTGGTATCGTTACAACCTTCTCCATATAAGGGAGAATTCCTATCTTAGTATGTGTCTTTTTTTTTTCTTCTGAGGCATGAGAAAGAAGGCTTCGGGAATTCAGGAAGCACTAGCAATTAGTTTAAGGGTCAAAGAGCACGGCGCCCCTCCCCACAGCTCATGCTTCAAGCGCACTGTTTGCAACTCTCTCCATCCATACCCTTTCTGGTTTGTCTGATTCCTTCACAGAGAAACCTGTAACTTCCACAATTAAAACACTACAAAAGAAGTCTACGAACTCAGACATGGAAGTTGTACAAATCCTAGTCCCCTTACAGTGTGACAAGAGAGCTCATCATTACTCACCACAATTACAAAATGCTACTTTCAAACATCCCTATTTCAGGACTCTCAGTAACATTATTTCTGCCTTACAATTAGCATGATAAGGGTCCGTAACTTTATTATAAAGTTATTAGTAAGCAGTTAAGAAAAACAAATAAGCCCAAATTCCTCCGTGGACATAGAACATGAACAAAAAGTTCACAAAAGATAAAATATAAATGGCTAATAAACAATAAAATAAAATGTCACCCCACACTAGTAATCAAAGAGTAAATTAAAATATGAAATAATTTTAACTGACTGACAATATTATAAAATTAATTATACCTAGCATTGATGAGGGGGACAGAAGTGAGACATTTGAGTGCACTGTGACTGGTACAATCTTTCTGAAAACTATATAGCAAAACATATCAAAAGTCTCATGTTTAGACCCAGACGTAGGATTTGTAATGTACTGTGGTCCTCCACTAGTCATTCTCCCATTCCTCTCCAGGAATAGTGTCCCCAATTTTTTAACTGGTACATGGCCATCTGTAATAAAGATTACATGTCCTAGTCTCCCTTGCAGCTAGCTGTGTCCCTGTAAATTAAGGAACGTCGATGAGAATGATGGGCGCAAATTCCAGGTGTAACCTTAAAGAGAGGCATATTTTCTCCCTCCTCTTTCTCCTTCTTCCCTTCTGGCTGGAATGCACTTGCAATGGCTAGATCTCCACAGCCATCTTGGATCTTGAGGTAGTTTGAAAATGGAAGTCACACTTAACGGAACAACAAAATAGAAAGCTGTACCTACTATCTCCAAACTTTTTTAAATTCAGAAGACAAATAAACTTCTATTTTGGTTAAACCACAGTAATTTGGAGTTTTACATGCAGCCAAACCTAACTCTAGACAACAAAGGCATTAATATTGAATGTACTACAAA
>NW_007734160.1:96145-97967 GCF_000696425.1 Galeopterus variegatus | reverse complement strand
TGCTTATTGTTTATCTCCGGTTTTAGTCCATTGTGGTCTGAAAAGATTGTTGGAATGATTTTAATTTTTTAAAAATTTCTGAGACTAGATTTGTGACCTAATATGTAGTCTATCCTGGAGAATATACCGTGAGCTGATGAGAAGAAAGTGTATTCTTTAGCTGTTGGGTGAAATGTTCTGTATATATCTGCCAAGTCCAGGCTTTGGCCTAGGGTGTATATTAAATCCTGTGTCTCTTTGTTGACTTATTGCCTGGAAGTCCTGTTCCATACTGAGAGAGGGGTATTCAGATCACCCACTATTAATGTATTAGATCCTATCTCCTTCTTTAGGTCTAAGAGTTTTTGCTTGCTATATCTGGGTGCTCCAGTATTGGATGCATACATGTTTATGATTGTTATGTCTTCTAGCTGGATAGTTCCCTTTATCATTATGTAATGGCCTCGTTTGTCTTTTTTAATGTTTTTTGGTTTAAAGTCTATTTTGTACAATATAAGAATAGCTACTCCTGCTCATTTTTGGTTTCCATTTGAATGGTATATCTTTTTCCATCCCTTCACTTTTAGTTATTGAGTGTCTTTACAGGTGAGGTGGGTCTCTTGAAGACAGCATATACTCGGGTCTAGCTTTTTAATGCAGTCAGTTAGTTTGTGTCTTAGCTTTTTAATGCAGTCAGTTAGTTTGTGTCTTTTGAATGGGGAATTTAGTCCATTCACATTTAGAGTAGTTATTGAGAAGTGTTGGTTAATTCCTGTCATTTAATTGCTACTTGTTTAAGTGGTTTAAATACATTTTGATCATTATTTCTCCTTTCATTTCTCTTCTTCAATGTGAGTTGGGAATTTAAAGTGGAATGATTTAGCTTCTTTCTCTTTCTTGCTGGCATTTTTGTTTTAGCTGTGGGTTTTGCTCTTTTTTGTACATTTGTGATGAATGGTCACCGTTATTCAGATTCCAGATGAATGACTCGAGAATTTCTTGCAGGGCTGGTCGTGTGGTGGTGAACTCCCACAACTTTTATTTGTCTGGGAAATACACTATATCTCCCTCATTTCTGAGGGAGAGCATTACTGGGTAAAGAATTCTTGGCTGGCAGTTTTTTTCTTTTAGTATTTGAATATATCATTCCACTTCCTTCTGGCCTGTAGGGTTTTGGTTGAGAAGTCTGCTGTTAGTTGGATGGGGGTTCTTCTATAAGTGACCTGATGCTTTTCTCTTGCTGCTTATATAATTCTCTCTTTGTCTTTGAGCTTTGTGAATTTAACTATAATATGTCTTGGGGAGGATCTTTTTGGGTTGAATCTGTTTGGGGACCTTTGAGCTTCCTGGATCTGAAAGTCTGTATCTCACCCTACACCTGGGAAGTTTTCTATTACTATTTCCTTGAGTAGGTTTTCAATACCTTTTCCTTTCTCCTGCCCTTCAGGAACACCGACAATTNCCACTTGATCATAGTGTATAATTTTTTTAATATGTTGCTGTATTCTAATTGCTAATATTTTCTTGAGGATTTTAGCATGTAGGTTCATCAAGTATATTGGCCTACAATTTTCTTTTTTTGTTGTGTCTTTATCTGGTTTTGGTATCAGAGTTATGTTGGCCTCATAGAATGAGTTGGGAGAGTAGCATCTGTTTCAATTGTCTGGAATAGTTTCATGAGAATTGGTATTAACTCCTCTTTAAAAGTTTGATAGAATTCAGCTGTAAAGTCATCTGGACCTCAACTTTTTTTGGTTGGAAGATTGCTAATTGCTGCTTTGGTCTCCTTGCTTGTTATTGGTCTATTCAGGTTTTCTATCTCTTCTTGGTTCAGTCTTGGTAA
>NW_007734160.1:81406-95604 GCF_000696425.1 Galeopterus variegatus | reverse complement strand
TTTGAATGGGGAATTTAGTCCATTCACATTTAGAGTAGTTATTGAGAAGTGTTGGTTAATTTCTGTCATTTAATTGCTACTTGTTTAAGTGGTTTAAATATATTTTGATCATTATTTCTCCTTTTATTTCTCTTCTTCAATGTGAGTTGGGAATTTAAAGTGGAACAATTTAGCTTCTTTCTCTTTCTTGCTGACATTTTTGTTTTAGCTGTGGGTTTTGCTCTTTTTTGTACATTTGTGATGATGGTCACCATTATTCAGATTCCAGATGAATGACTCAAGAATTTCTTGCAGGGCTGGTCGTGTGGTGGTGAACTCCCACAACTTTTATTTGTCTGGGAAATACACTATTTCTCCCTCATTTCTGAGGGAGAGCATTACTGGGTAAAGAATTCTTGGCTGGCAGTTTTTTTCTTTTAGTATTTGAATATATCATTCCACTTTCTTCTGGCCTGTAGGGTTTTGGTTGAGAAGTCTGCTGTTAGTTGGATGGGGGTTCTTCTATAAGTGACCTGATGCTTTTCTCTTGCTGCTTGTAGAATTCTCTCTTTGTCTTTGAGCTTTGTGAATTTAACTATAAAATGTCTTGGGGGGCTGGCCTGGTGGCGCACTGGATAAGTGCGCTGCTTGGGAAGTGCGGCGGCGCTCCCGCCCGAGGGTTCGGATCCCACATACAGACCGGTTCCCGCTCACTGGCTGAGTGAGGCGCGGGAGCAACACCGAGGGTTGCAATCCCGTTGCCGGTCCCCGGTCCGGTACGGGGGCAACACTGAGGGTTGCGATCCATTGCCGGACATGGAAAAAGACAAAAGACCAAAAAAAAAAATGTCTTGGGGAGGATCTTTTTGGGTTGAATCTGTTTGGGGAACTTTGAGCTTCCTGGATCTGAAAGTCTGTATCTCACCCTACACCTGGGAAGTTTTCTATTACTACTTCCTTGAGTAGGTTTTCAATACCTTTTCCTTTCTCCTGCCCTTCAGGAACACCGACAATTNTGTTTAAGTGGTTTAAATACATTTTGATCATTATTTCTCCTTTCATTTCTCTTCTTCAATGTGAGTTGGGAATTTAAAGTGGAATGATTTAGCTTCTTTCTCTTTCTTGCTGGCATTTTTGTTTTAGCTGTGGGTTTTGCTCTTTTTTGTACATTTGTGATGAATGGTCACCGTTATTCAGATTCCAGATGAATGACTCGAGAATTTCTTGCAGGGCTGGTCGTGTGGTGGTGAACTCCCACAACTTTTATTTGTCTGGGAAATACACTATATCTCCCTCATTTCTGAGGGAGAGCATTACTGGGTAAAGAATTCTTGGCTGGCAGTTTTTTTCTTTTAGTATTTGAATATATCATTCCACTTCCTTCTGGCCTGTAGGGTTTTGGTTGAGAAGTCTGCTGTTAGTTGGATGGGGGTTCTTCTATAAGTGACCTGATGCTTTTCTCTTGCTGCTTATATAATTCTCTCTTTGTCTTTGAGCTTTGTGAATTTAACTATAATATGTCTTGGGGAGGATCTTTTTGGGTTGAATCTGTTTGGGGACCTTTGAGCTTCCTGGATCTGAAAGTCTGTATCTCACCCTACACCTGGGAAGTTTTCTATTACTACTTCCTTGAGTAGGTTTTCAATACCTTTTCCTTTCTCCTGCCCTTCAGGAACACCGACAATTCAGATGTTAGAGTGCTTGAGGTTGTCTGCTATCTCTCTTAGGTTTTCCTCATTATTTTAAATTATTTTTTCCTTTTTTTGTTTGTCTGCCTGAGTTATTTCAAAAAGACCATCTTCAAGCTCTGAAATCCTTTCTTCTGCTTGCTCTACCCTGCTGCTCAAGCTCTCAGCTGTGTTCTTTACTTCATTGAGTGAGTTTTTCATTTCTAGAAGTTCTGCTACACTCTTTTTTTATGGTATTAATCTCTTTGTAGATTTCCTCCTTCATATTCTGGATGTTTTTTCTTGTTTCGTTATGTTCTCTAATTGAATCTTCCTTTATTTCTTCAAGTTTTCTTAAGATCATTCGCTTGAAATTCTTCTTCAGAAATTGCAAGGATTCCCTGTTCCATGGAGTCTGACATTGGAGCATTATTGTATCCTTGCAGTGGTATAATTTCTTCTTGATTGTTTACACTTCTAGTATTTTTTTGCTGATGTTTGGTCATTTGGTAGGGGGTTTGCTTCTTCTATTACACTGAGGTTGGCTGTGGAGTGGCCCTTGTTGCTACTGTGGAGGCTGAATTGTCTGCTTGACAGTAGGTGTGGTGGTGGTTATGTTAAACCACCTTGGTTCCCATTCTAGACTCTGTGGTCATAGAAGGAGCCCCTAGCACTGTGGAGTTCTACTGGGCCAAACTCAGTGGGTCAGATCCATAGGCTGGTGCTCCCCTCTGGGTCCGAGGTGGCAGAGTGAGGGGGCCACATCAAGCCATGTGTTTCTGCTGGCTGGTGCTGCTGCCAGCCACTTCTGGCAGGCTCACCTGTCCAGTGCCATTTCAGGGCACAGGGGCAGGTCCTGGAGCTCCCTCCCTGGGTCAGAGGCAGCAAGGTGAGAGAGTCACGAGGAGCAGCACTGTTCCACTGGCTGGTACTGGCAGGCTCACCTGCGCAATGCTGGAAGGTCTCAATGATTTCTGTTCACTTAGATAACATTTTCTCCTATATGTAATATGTCATTTTTTGCTAGCTTCTTTCAAGGCTTTTTTTTTCTTTCTTTCTTTCTTTTTTTTTTTTTTTTTTTTTTTTTTTTTTTTTTTTTTTTGTCTTTGTTTTTCAGCATTTTGATTATGATGTGTCTGGGCATGGATTCCTTTGTGTTTATCCTGTATGTGGTTTGCTGAAATTTTTGAATCTGTAAACTTTTGTCCTCCCCCATATTTGGGAAGTTTTAAGTTATTATTCTCATACATATTCTCTCCATCAATCTTTCTCCTATCATCCTGTAACTCCAATGATATGCTAGAACTTTCAATATTATTCAACAGGTCCCAGAAGCTCTGTTCATTATTTTCCCAATTTATTTTTCTCTCCATTCTTCACATTAAATAATTTTTTTTTAATATAGCTTCAAAATCTCTGACTCTTTTCTTTCTCGTGTCCATTCTGGTATTGGGTCTATCCAGTAGCTTTTTTAGTTCAGATATTGTTGTTTACATTTATACGATTTTCATTTGCTTTTTTACTATTTTTATTTCTCTGATGAGAACTTCTTTCTATTTATTTCAAGAGTGTTTACCAATACTTCAATATTTTCAACAACTATTTAAGCTAGGGATTTCATCTGTTTAATTATCTTTTCTCTTGATAATTGTCAGTTTTGTCTGCTTCTTTTTATATGTACTAAATTTGGATTATATCTTGGACATTTTGAATATTATGTTGTGTGAACTCTAAAAATCCTGCTGAAAATCTACTGGTGAACGTTAATTTGTTTGTTTTAGCAAGCAATAATAAATTCATTAGATTTATTATACGAGTTCGGTTTCACTTTTTGGGTTCAGTTTTCAAAGACTGTGCTGTCCTGCTTTGGGTCTGTCCCATAAACACACCACTCAGAGATTAGTCTGGAACTTGGGTGATGGTTTAGGTCTTAGTTCAGTTCTCAAAGGCTTTGCTATGTTTGTTTAAGTCTATCTTACAAATGTGGTGCTCAGAAGTGAGCCATGGACATGTACAGGTCCAGACACAGAATTAGGGGTTCTCTTCTCCAGCTCTCTCCTCTCTGGGATGTCTCTACACTCTCACCCCCACCTAGCCCTCTTTTTCTGGCTGCTCTGGCCAGAAATACAGGGTTTTTCTCTGAGTTTTAGTGTCATGCTTCTATATGGCTGAGCCCTGCCCTCAGGGCAAAACAAGAGAAAAAAAGACGAAAAACATTTTAAAAAGAGGATTGCCTCTTCATATTTGTCAGACTGTAGGGATACCTTTTTTACTTCCTTGGGGTAATGACCTATGGGGTCATTACTGGAGTTTTCACCTCCCATGCATGACTGTGAGTTCAGGGCCATAAGAAAGAAAAAGAACCACTAAAAAAGAAAACATGTTCCCTTACAGGTCACTTCTCCAATGTTTTACCCCATTGCACAACTCTGTTTTTGTTCGCTTTGAAGTATCTTCAGATAGTTAAGTAGTGTATTTTATTTTACTATTTTTAGTTGTAATCAGTGGGGGCAATAGTTTTGCATTATTCCATCTGGAACGAACCAGAAGCCAGAAGAATCTATACATAAAACTTAATATACATGATGTAGTGGATTGAACTATGGCCTTCCAAAACTCACTGGAACTTGAATTGTGTCCCTCAACTTTTATGTATTGGAAACTTGGCCCCCACTGTGACTGTTAAGAAGGTGGGAAATCTTATTACGGTAATCAAAAGGTGGAGCCTTAGGACCACGCCATAGTGAATGGATTAAAAATGGTGGTCAGGGACATGGTCCTGAGGGGTTTAAAAGACAGTGAATCAGGGGCTGGCCCAGTGGCACACTGGAGAGTGGGCCGCTTGGTAGCGCAGTGGCGCTCCCGCCGAAAGACAGTGAATCAGGAGCATAGTTTCTCTCTGCTCTCTCTGCTTCCACCATCTTGTACTGTAAGATCCCTGGGTCACTGTCACCACCACCAGATGGACTTTGGACTTCCCAGCCTCAGAAACTGTAAGGAATACATTTTGTTTTCTTTATAAATCACCCAGCTCTAGGTATTTTGTTATAAGCAACAGAAATGGACTAATACACATGATCACAAATGAAGCACCAGGCAATTATCTGCCTCAGTCAGCCTATTTCTAGAGCTAAAGTATCACAGCCCTGGAAAATAATTTTAATGATTTTATTGAAAACGTTTGACGTTGTGAATATTAAATGTTTCAGAGGACAATCGAAGAACTTACAAGAAGATACTCCCCAGCATGATTTTGGTAATGCTCAAATATCTGGAACCTTTCAAAAGTTTTGTCAGGGGGAGAAAGAAAAACAACGTTAAATGGGCTGTGCCTTGACTTTGCTCTTATACCTTAATCTCACAATTTGTGTGTACTTTGAAGGAAATCAAATCCATCTCTATGTCATCCCTTAAACTTCTATCAACCAAAAATTGCTTTTTAGAGCCATTTGATATTTCAGAACTTAGTAGAGGTTTTTTGTTTTGTTTTTCTTCTGAAAACAGGAAGTGGTCATCTGCCAAAAGTAAACTTACTTGAAAATCTTAAGAAGGTCATGTTGAGTTCAGAACTTCAAATTTACGGTTCATGGGTACATGCTAAACCAGGCAACACTTGTTTATTTGCTTTCTTCCATCCTAAAAATCAGCTGTCATTAGGTGCATTTGCAGAGATTAGAATTCCTCAGTTTCAAAAGTATTCATACCTATCATTTTTTGTAAAGAAAAGGGATAGGGGGCTGTCATTGAGGAAAACGTATGGGAAATTGTGTCAAATGTAAAAACTAAAACAATTTGAGCAAAATAAATAGCATAATATTGGATTATTCCCCAACATGTAAAATAAATAACCATGAGTCCATACTGACATAAATGTTATTGAATAAATGCATAAATAAAGAAATAAACAAATAAAGAAAAAGTATAAAGAAAAAACTGTTTTCTATACTCACATTTCTGACATCAAATGCATGGGGGGCGGTTCCCACACCTTGCAATTCTCTGCAGACACCAACTGGGTGTCTTACAATTCAAGTCAATTCTGATGCTATCTACTTGGAGTTAGCTCAGATCTCACAGGTTACAGGCTCAGTCTTATAAGACTGCCCCAACTTCAGACACAAGTCAGAAGTGGTAGGTCCCTGGGTTACTCACAACTTCTGCTTCACCTGACTATAAATCGGAGGTGCCCACTACACCCTGCTCAGGTTCAATCATTTGCTAGACCAGCTCACAGAACTCAGGGAAACAGTTTACTAACCAGATTACCAGTGAATTAAAAGGCTACAACTCAGGAGCAGCAAAGAAAGAAGAGATGCATAAGACAAAATATGGAAAAGGGACAAGGAGCTTCCATGCCCTCTCCAGGAATTCCACCCTCCCAGTATCTCCATGTGTTCATGGAGGGGACTTCATGTGTTCATTGGGGACACTTCAAACACCATCCTTTTGGGCTTTTATTGAGGTTTCATTACACAGTTATGATTGATTAAATCAATGGCCATTGGTGATAAATCCAACTTGCAGCCCCTTTCCCCTCCTTGAAGGTCAGGGGATGGGGTTGAAAGCCCCAACCCAATAATCACATGGTGGTCTCCCTGGCAACCAGCCCCTATCATGAGGCTATCCAGAAGCCCCCTGTCATCACTTATTTTATTTAGAATACAAAAAGGCACTTATCACATAGGACATTCCAAAGGTTTTAGGAGCTATGCCAAGAAACGGGAATGAAGACCAAATATATATTTCTCATTATAAATCACAATACCAGCCAATCAAGCAAGCAAGCAACAGGGGGTAATGGACAAATCTCCCATGCAGAAGAATTCCACACGATTTATGTAGCTATTTCCCCCTCAAAGATAGAGCATCACTTCCCACTCTGTAAGTGTGGGCTATGCATATTGCTTTTCTTCCAAAGAGTATAGAATGGAAAGTGAGGGGAAAAGGTATAACTTTACAGTGGGGAAACCTGATAAATGTCATCTCAGCTTGGTGATCAAGGTTAGCTGCAGCAGTATGTCATGCTGATAGCATGTACCCTTGATATGATTTGATGAGTACAGCCCTTTACCTCTGTAATCCTCCTCCTCCAAACCTATAACTGCTGTATAACTATGAAGAAAAACATCAGACAAATTGTAATACAGGGATGTCCTATAATATACCTGGCCAGTACTCCTCAAAACTGTAAAGGCTATAAAAAACAAGAAAAGCCTGAGAAATTGTCCTAGCCAAGAGGAGCCAGAGGATACAGGACAACTAAATGTAATGTGGTGTCCTGGATAGGAATCTAAAAAGGACTTTATTTTAAAATGAGGGAAATCTGAATAGCATATGGACTTTAGTTAGTAATAATATATCAATGTATTGGTTCATCAGTTGTGGCAAATGTAGCGTACTAATGTAATATGTTAACGATAGGGGAAATTGTATGTGTGGTATATGGGAACCTCTGGACTATCTTCACAATTTTTCTGTAAATCCCAAATTATTCAAAAACAAAAATGTTTACTAAAAAAAAAAATCCAAGACTGAGTTCTCTTCTTCGACTGCCCACTCTCAGTCTTAAGTATGGAATGTGTCTACCATCAAATATCCCTTTTGATTGCCCTCAAAATTAGCACATGGCAAGTTAATTTATCATAATAAAAATGTGTGCTTTGTTTGTTTACTTTGTGATACCACAAGAAAATAGTCAAACTTTCATGTTCTCTTGTCTGATAGAGTTTGTGTCGCAGAGCAAAGGCTAAAGTTGTCTGAAGATGACTTCAGTTTCTCACTTGTGTTTGCAAGATTCTAAATTTTTTGAGTAGATCATTGTAAGTACTCTCCATGAGAAGTGGAAGAAGTGAGGAGAGTATTGGAGAAAATGAAATGCTAGGAGTAGAGAGAAAGAGGAAAAAGTATAGTTCCCAAAACCTAGGTGTGCTAAAGAGACCTTTGAGTCCTATGAATGGTAGAAATCACAACACTGTTTCCTCCAGCTTCCTAGAAAATAACCAGACCTCAGTGGACAGAATAGATCAAACTAGGAAGACTAGGGATCCCATCTTGGCAAAGATGCCAATGCTCAAGCTGGCAGAGCAGCAGCAGAGCCCACCTACCAGGGCTCACACCACAGTTAGCTCCTGAATGTTCTGCACTGCCTAAGGTGCAAGGAACTTTCTTTCGACCCCAAGGAACCTCAGTTTTGATTGAGATGCAATTCTCTGCTGAGCCAGTAAGTTAGAAGCTGAGTCAAACAAATTAAATTCTTGCAAAAAAACTTATTTATTTTTTCTCTGAATTTGTAGAGTCAAAATTGCATCTGCTTCGGGAATAAAGTATAGAGCTGCCAGTTACAGAACGTCAAACCCTGCACTCTGAGTTGAAGAAGTTAACTGTAAATATCATACCAGGTAAAATAGAGACAAAGGACCCTTGTCAGATGCTCTTAGCAAATATTTTATAATAACGTTTATTGAATCATTAATTGGGAACTTCCTTACATAAGATAATGAGAATCTCCAAAAAGGCTTACACCTTACATCATGCTCAAACATTAGTTGATTACATGCCTGAATTATGCTAGTACTTTGCATGCATGATCTCAATTATCCATACTGTTTGGAAGAAAGCAGGTATGATTAGCCTTACTATGAGATGTGGGAAATGATTCTCCAAGGGGAAAAATAACATGCCTATGCTAATAACATGCAGCAGTAGAGCCATCCCAAGGTTACAGAGATGGGACATACTCTAAACCTGTCCTCTCTTAAATATTAAGCTTCACAGCTCTCTTTGACCTGGGCTGGGTCTGCCATTTATTTCATCATGGGACTATTTCCTTGCAAGGTTTGCCAACCTGGGCAAGAGTGACTTTATTTGTATAAGTTGTGTCTTCTTTGGATGAAGGCAGGATTTTAGCCAAAAGAAATTGTCCTTCATTTTGGAATCAGAAATAGTTCATGAAAAGTTTAAATTGCTCCAAGAGCTGTTCTGCTACACACACCACAAAGTGTTCACTCGTAAGTGATCACTGAGGCACCAGAATGCTTTGCCCATCTTCAAACCACCCTCCTTTCATTAGATGTAGAACACTGGGTTTGGGCTTTTGAACCCACGAAAACTGAGCTGATATTACAGAAGTTGGACATTCTGGGTCAGACAAAATAGCACAGGAACGTGTACGTGCCATAGGCACCTTCTCCACCCAAGTCACACGACAGCAACCACTACCTTTCTGCATTTCTCACAAAAACAGCCTCCTAAGGAGAGAGACACAAAAACACCAGCCTGTTCTTTCATTGTAATGCATACTCCACTAAATAAACTAGCACAATATAGGTTTGAAAGTTTTGGAATATAATATGTCTCATTTAAAATAATTTAAATAAAGCTTCTGAGAGATTAGAACCTTCCATGAATGGCATTATTAGAGTCTGCAGCTGTTTAGTGAAAGTGTCTTTTTCTGGTTCTTCCTGTTGATTTTTTTTACCCTTCTCTGCCAAAAAAATTTACTACATTTTTTTCATTATTTTCCTCGTGTCAAGTGGAACTTTTTCATCCTAATTTCACTGCTCAGGCCCATATGTCTCTTCTTTCTTCTTTTTTGTATTTTTTTTTTAAAGATACCACATAACAAAAATGTTTCTCTTATATTAATTTTGTTACTCAGGCAAAGTAAACCATCACTCCTCGGTATGTCATATAAAAGCCAGAAGAGTAGTGACTCACTCATGCAGAGATTTTATTTAAAACATTTGCTCTGTGGTCAGAGTAGATTAAAGACAGATCAGGTTGCCCTCAGAGCAGTACAGGGATACTGAGAGTGAGAGATGTTACCACTTGGTAGATAAACCACATGCAGCTCACATGACAGTCACTTCCCTTGGTCCCCTCTCTCCCTCCTGCATTCAGCAGACTGGGGTTTACTGACCTAGTCAATTTGAAGGTTTCTTGGAAGGAACCGACATTTAATTTGGTGATCAAAAATGAGATGGCTGGTGAAAGAGGATCTGAGTTTCTCTTACAGATTCCTGGGACGTGAAAAAAGAAAAGGAGAAACTGGTGGGGAAGAAATGGGAAAATAAAAAGAAAAGTGAGAGAAAAGAAATAAACCAAGAGAGAGGACGATGATATGTTTCCATCATATGTTTCCTTTTTCTGTGCCAGAGATCGTCTGGAATTTTAAATGATTGCAAATTGAGCGGCTCATGGGTAATCGATTTGGTCTCCATCAGTAGGGGTCAGAAACCCATGATATGTAAATAATATTTATACAGTTGAAACAAGGAACAGATGAAGTCCATGGAAGAGAATGAATCTCTGCTTTTTGATTTTTATAGAAAAGCAAAAATTCCAACATCTAAGACAGACACAGTGAGGAATTGTAGAAGTTCACGTTTGGATGAATATCCTTAACTCTCAGTGCTTATGAGTCCATGTAATATTCACTTCACCAACTAAACAAATTCACAAAATGAATTAACTGATTTTATGTGTTAGTGTGTCCATTTTCCAACTTACACTTGCCTTACAACAACTTTTTTTTCTCTCCTTCCATTCTTTCTCTCTTTTTACTTTGTTTTTTTATACTGTGCAAAGCAAATCACTGATTTCTTCACACTTAAAACAACTTTTGAGTTGCTGAAGATGAAAAATTGTCAATAGATCATTGAATCTGTGGATTAGCCATGAAGTGGTCATCTAGTAAGAACTCTAACCAGGGCAGAAATCTTTTCTTCAACATCAGTTAATAAATGGTCACCAGAAAAAGCATGCAGGTATATCTTGTTTGATAAGGGACATGCTATTTTTGTGGGGTGTTTAGTTCCACTGTTCATGCATCTATGTATTAAACATGTATTTTTAAGGATCTTCATAGTTGTGAGTAATAAATTTATAAAGAAGAAAATCACGAGAGTGTGGTAAATACAATGCAAAGCATTAAAATAGAATAATGCAAAAGTGACTAGATAGCTATAAAAGATTGTGAATTCAAGGACAGCCTCTTCTAGGAGGTGACACTGAGGTGGAAGGATGAGTGTTCCAAGCAGAAGGAATAGTTAAGATGAAGGGTCTAAGGTGGGAATCGGCTTGTTTAGCAAAACTCGTAAACACACAGTGACTGGAGACTGGGGGTCTAGTCTGAGGATGCTGGAAGACACGGCTGGAATGGTGGGTGGGCAGAAGTCATCCGATGTTGGAATTTGTAGGCTGGGATGAGGATCGCAGGTTCTATTCTAAGAGCAATGAGAAGATATTAGGCAGTTTTAAACAAAGGATTTAAAAATATTGCTCATGTATAAAGAATGAAATTCGAGTCATCAGGAGTAGAGGCCAGGAAACCAGTTGTAAAGCTATTGTGGTAAATCAAAGAACAGATTTTAATAGCTTAAGTCATGGTTGTAATACAGGAAATGGACAGAAGTGGATGGATTTGGAATATATCTGGGGGTTAGGGTTGACAAGCCTGGCTAGACTGTGTAGCATGGGATGGGGAAAGGAGAGTAAGAGAAAGAAGAATCACATGCAACTCCAAGGTACTTGGTTTGAACATCTGAGCAGGTGGTGGTACAATTTACTGATGACCCAGTTTGCAGGCAGTATAAGGAACCCAAGACTTCCGCTTTGACTGCATTACCTTTGGGATGCCTGCCATGTAGAAAGCTGGCTGAAGCTGGAGTTGTAGTCAAAAGCTAGATTTTATCTTAGAGAGTGATGTGGAGACTAATGGCCTCGTATGACAACCCTCCAAATAGTTGAAAGAATGAAAACTAGTATTTACTACACCCCTGGTCTATGCCAAGTATTTTTCACAAAGATTCTTATTTGATTGTCATAGTATATATGAAGGTGAGTGTTGGTATCCCCCCTTTAAAGAAAAGGGAGCTGAAGTACAGATAGCATCTCGTCTATGTTTACAAACTACAAAGTGGAAGAGCTGAGATTCAACTCAGACCTGTCTGATTCCTAAGCTCATGATTGCACTCCATCTCCCAGACAAAGACGAATAAACACAGTGCCCTCAAGTGTTCCTCACATAGCAGGGCTTCCAGAACATTTCACCATTCTGAAAGTCCCCTGGTAGCTTCCTACTTCAGCAACATTTCTCATTACATTTTCGTCCTTCCAATGAACACATCTGATCTGACCACGGAGGAGTACACCCATCTTCTGGACAGATGCCTTCTTAGAATGATGCTGGACATTGCATGAGAGTAACCACATCACACTGCTGGCTCATATAAAATTTGTGGTCAACTACTGTCTAGCCAGGGATCCCACATCCTATACTTGTGTGTAATTTTTTTTTTTTGCCTAAATTAAAAATGTCGAGATATTTGAAACCTGAGTTTTTTAGCTAGCATATTACGTAGTTATTTCTTCCACTTTTGCAGCAAATGCAGGTCTGACAAGTGAACCTTTTGCCTTTGTCTCATTCATTGGTTGGAATGATATTTAAGTTACAGAATCAAAAATTTTAATATGATAAAAATAAAGGTTAAAATTTATTGTGTGCTTACTGTGTTTCAGATTATTCTAAGTCTCAGTTTAGTCATCTGAAAGGTGGAAATATTAGTACCAAGGAGTAAATGGCAAATTGCCTGTGAAATTCTTAACCATGAGGTCATCTTTATCAAATTTTGGAAGAGCTTCTTATTTTAAGATGATGTCCAGCCTTTGATATTAAGCCATTCTCTGACCTAACCAAGGGACACTGTATTGGAAAAGTACACAGAAACTAAAATTAATTCTCCAAAAGCAGTTTTTCATAGAAAATGGGAGAAAGTGACTTTATTATAGCATTGAGAGTTGCAACTGCTGCTTAATTGCTCAGAGATAGTCTGAAGTAAGGCATTGTTAATGTGTCTTCAATTCTACAGCCCCAAGGAAAAAGAGTTATCTTAGGAGCCCAGAGGGTAAAGATCTTGAAATGTAAAGAAAGAAATGCTCTGAAACTCCCCCACTCTCCCCAATTCCATATCAGCTACTTATTTGTGCCCTGCACAAAGTCTGTGCTTCTGACCTAGCTCAGGTTCCCCAGAAGCAGATCACAATTCAAGTGCATGTCGTTTGTTTGGGAGATGCTAGAAACAGCAGGAAAATGGGAAGGTGAGCCAAGGAAGGAAAAAAAAAAAAAAAGGGTATATTATTAGGTTAGGTACCACTGAGAGTAAATGGGGCATTATCCTGCTGGGGAACTCTGGGACCCAGTGTTCAACTTGTACCTGAGAGTTATCCCACTTCAGTTAATTAATTATACTCTAACTCCTATCAGTCATTGGTTAAGAGTTGCTGGGGTTGTGGGTTAATTCCAAACACTTACAGAAATGAGAGAAAGACATCAAAGAAGTCAACTGTAATACAACACCATGGGCAGGCCTCAAGGAATGTAGACTGGGCACAACAGAATATGCCACAGCCAGTGAGGGTTTATCAAGGCCCCCCCAGCACACTAATAACACAGATAATCAGATGTTTATTTTCCTGGCAGGGTACATGGCCAACAAGTAGGTGACATGAAAAAACTCATGGAACTTTGGACAACTCAACAACAACAAAAACAATTAAGAAATGGTCAAAGGACTTGAACAGACATTTCTCCAAAGAGGTTATACAAATGGCTAATTAGCACATGAAAAGATGCTCAACATTATTAGTCATTAGGGAAATGCAAATCAAAAGCACAGTGAGATACCATTTTATGCCCACTAGGATGGCTATTATGAAAAAAAAACTAACAAACCTGAGAACAACCAGTGCTGATGAGGATGTGGAGAAATTGGAACCCTCGTGCATTGTTGGTAGAAATGTAAAAATGCAACCATTGTGATAAACAAAATTTCCTCAAAAAGTTAAACGTAGAATTATCATATGATCCAACAATTCCACTCTGAGGTGTATACCCAAAAGAACTGAAATCAGGAACTCATGCACCTGTGCACCAATGTTCATAGAGGCATTATTTACAATACTCACATTATTTACCTTGCTGTTATTCACGTTTCCACCAAAAGGTAGAAGCAACCCAAGTGTCAACAGATGAATGAACAAACAAAATGTGGTATATACATACAATGGAATATTATTCAGCAACAAAAGAGAGTGAAATTCTGGTACATGCTACAACGTGGATGAACCTTGAGGACATTATGGTAAGTGAAATAAGCCCAACACGAAAGGACACATATATAATTGTACTTAAATGAGGCACCTAGAATAGGCAAATTCATGGAGACAGAAAGTAGAATAGAGATTACCAGGGTTTGGGGAGGGGAGAATGGAGTTGTTATTTAAAGGGTACAGAGTTTCTATTTGGGATAATAAAAAAATGCTGGAAATGGATAGTAGTGATTGCCCAATATTGTGAATGTACTTAATGCCACTGAGTTGTACACTTAAAAATAGTTAAAATGGAAAATGCTGTTATGTATATTTTGCAACAATAAAAAAGGTCAAAACAAGCTGATATTTTTAAAAAATTAAAAGTTAAAGGATAATTTTTTAAAAGGGTACTTTGGAACAAATAATTGCAATACATTACAACTAGGACCTATGCCCCCTACC
>NW_007734160.1:78050-80198 GCF_000696425.1 Galeopterus variegatus | reverse complement strand
AAAAAAAAAGGATGTGACACCTTCCCTAAGAAATGACTGATATGAACCCCATGCTGTCTTTTTGTTTTATTTTGTTTTTTTTCTTCAATCTGCTACCTAAGACATAGACACTGACATTCTGGATCATGAAGACGAAGGCTACATGTTAGGTGTAGGGAGCAGAGACGCGGAAGGAGCCTGCATCTGAAGATATCACGGAGTAGAGCTACCATCCCATTGCTAATCCATTTACCCCTGGGCATCATTTATAGGAAAAAAATTAAGCTTTTTTCTTCTTAAAGCCACATTATTTTGAAAAATCTGTCACTTTAGAAAATTTTTATACTAATATACTTTCCTAGGAATCCTATATTTTCTCCCTTGAATTTATGGGAGAGACCTCCACAGGGATCTTTCCTAGCTCCCATGGAAGGAATCATACAGATAGATGCGCCAAGCCAGGCCAATCTAGCAGGCTGTGATGGACATTGAATGATTGCTGACTTTGTCTTTAACATATGTCATCATCGTAGTGTGTGCTTGAGCATTTTATAAGGGGAGTAATGCCAGGATATCCAAAGTTAGCTGACATATTTTGCCATAGCATTAACTAGACTGAAACCACCTTACAAGAAGAAAATGAAATATTGGAAAGGATTACCTTAGAACCACCTTACAAGAAGAAAATGAAATATTGGAAAGGATTACCTTAGAATCTAAAGGAAACATTTTTACTGTTATACTTGTTGTAATGATGTAATATGCTGCTAAAATCAATTTCAAATTGCTATTTCTATAGGAAATCTAATTCCCTTGAGCTATAGAAAAAGGCAGATCTGAGTGCTATTGAAGCAACTAGGCTCTGAGTCAGAAGAATCAGGCTTCAATCTATGCCATGCAATGCCATAGCAGTGTAACTTTGGGGAGTTTTCTTCGTGTCTCAAATTCACCATCTGCTCCATGACGGTCATAATAATTACTAACAGAATTAGTATGACTCTTAAGTGCAAAAATAATGTATAGTGTTTAGCACAGCACCTGTAGAAAGCACTACATGTTTGCTGTCATTATTCATATTTTTACTGAGTTTGCCTCTGTAAAATTTCTCTGCTCAAAGGAAAAGATTGCCCACAATATTTTGCACACAGTAGGCACTAAAAATTGTGGAATAAAGTACACTAAATAAAATCTGGAAAAATGGGCTATTTGAGTATATTTCACTTTAAAGATGATTCCAGCTGAAAACTTGGCAAGACCGATGAATGCTAAATTCAGTGCGCAAAAGTTTGAGGAGAAACAGAATTTATATAGTCTCACACTATCTCCTTGTAAGATATTTATTAACTACAAAAAGGCAAGACAGTAACTTTACAGTGTGTAAATCCAGCAAACACCAATTTAACCAAGTGATCAAGGTCAAAGTCAGCAGTAACAAGCCAAGTCAACATCTTGACCTTCTTAATAAAATACACTTAGAACAAAGTATCATTTCTGTGGTACTTTTGCCAACATCTTCACTCCAAACATCAGAAAACATTAGACAAACCCAAATTGAGGAAAATTCTATAAAATAACTGATGAGCATTCCTCAAACATGTCAAGATCATGAAAGAAAAGTAAAGACTGAGGAACTGCAATAAATTGGAGACCACGGAGAAATTACATGTAAATGCAAGGTGAAATCCTAAATAGGATACTGGAACAGAAAAAGGACATTAGTGGAAAAATGGTGAAAATTGAATATGGTCTGTACTTTAGTTTAAAATAGCGTACTAATGTTAATTTCCTGGCTTTGATCATTTTACCAGGGATATTTAAGATGTTAATATTAGGTGAAATGGGGGAGGGTATAAAAAAACTTTCTATGCCTATAAATAATTCAAATTTAAGAGTTTTAAAAAAATAGCAAGAAGACCTACACAGGTAGCATGAGGTGTAGATATTTTCAGTGATAACAAATATAAATAAATCTGTATTTCAATGCCAGCCTATATTCAAAAAACATCAGAGGACAGATATTTACTTTACAAAATGCTTTCACACTGATTTGAAAGATTTTGAGTGGGAAAAAATCAGCAAATAATATGTAGTTATAAACCATGAACACTATAATCTCAATGTAAAACATGATTTAATTTGCATGTGCACTTTTTATATTTATATAAAAAA
>NW_007734160.1:73129-77605 GCF_000696425.1 Galeopterus variegatus | reverse complement strand
AAGGACATTAGTGGAAAAATGGTGAAAATTGAATATGGTCTGTAGTTTAGTTTAAAATAGCGTACTAATGTCAATTTCCTGGCTTTGATCATTTTACCAGGGATATTTAAGATGTTAATATTAGGTGAAATGGGGGAGGGTATAAAAAAACTTTCTATGCCTATAAATAATTCAAATTTAAGAGTTTTAAAAAATTAGCAAGAAGACCTACACAGGTAGCATGAGGTATAGATATTTTCAGTGATAACAAATATAAATAAATCTGTATTTCAATGCCAGCCTATATTCAAAAAACATCAGAGGACAGATATTTACTTTACAAAATGCTTTCACACTGATTTGAAAGATTTTGAGTGGGAAAAAATCAGCAAATAATATGTAGTTATAAACCATGAACACTATAATCTCAATGTAAAACATGATTTAATTTGCATGTGCACTTTTTATATTTATATAAAAAATGTCTGAAAGGATTAAATAGGAGATGCAATTCATGATTAGCTCTCTGGGGTGAAAATGGAAGGCTGAGAGATGGAGGGGAAAGATTACTTTTCACCCCACATCTCGATATACTGTCTGAATGCTTTAGCATCAATATGTGTTATCTTGATAACAAAAATAATATATTCATAGAAAGATATGCAAATCAAACCTGTATCCCTTTATCATCTCTGCCATGAGCTGTATCTTTGCCAAGTAACTTACCCTTCCCTGCCCTTCTGTACATCATTTTTTTCTTCCATAAAATGAAATTATTAATTTATATCAGTGATTTTTTAACTGGACTTTCCTAGGGTGTTCTGCAAATACAGATTCCTGGGACCCACCTCAAGTCGTATTAAATCAGATTCTTCAGACATGAGGACCAGAATCTATAAAATCTACAAAAGCTCTCCACATGATTTTGTTGAACAATGGTGGTTGTGTTTCTAAATTACTTTCTATACTTATATTTGTTTCTTTCCTGCATTCAGTCATGCAACAATATCTCTTAAGGGCTTGCTATGTGTATAATCACGTTTATGGAGTTGGTAATAAAATGCAAAGACCTGACGTAGTTTGCAGTCTAGCAGGCAAAACAAAGAAGAAATGACCAGAATGCACCAGAATATGTAACACGTGCCACCAGATATACTCATTTCAAACTAGTCCTCACCATATTTTGTTCTTCTCTATTCCAGCAGGTCACCTTGACCCATTGGATCTCTCTTACCACCAGATCTTTCCTGCCTAGTTCTTGTTTCTCTACAGTCTGGAATCCTTGATGAGATTATGCTAGAGGGTCTCCTTCTGATGGGTACAGAGATGAAAATCTGTGGGATTAAGTAGAGAGAAGGGAAATTAACCCAAACTGAGACGAGGTCCATTCGTCTCAGTCCACTGGATAACCTACTGAGTGGTTGGTCTTGGGCACTGCTTGTCACATGGCAAAATTCAGAGGGTAGGTCTCCTAGTGCTTAAGGAATGTTTGGCCCTAGGTAGGGAGTTTCTCAGCCTTGGCAAAGATAGTTGTAACCCAAAGTGGCACAGAAATACCAGAGGACAAGCTCTGAAGGGAACATAAAGGCTGGAGTAAAAGGCATCTTGGAGGTAACCAGTATTAACTGATGATGGGAAGAAACCATCCGCTTCCTTTCTCCATGGCAATTGGATGCTGTGCTGTCCCTAGAAACTCAATACAACCCTAGTGAATGTGGGGGAGGGAAGGAGAGGAAAGAAGAGAATGGGAAAGACAGGAAAGGCACCCCAATAATTATTGAGATATAATTTTTCTTGAGCAAGAACACAAGATGAGGTTTTAAGTCATAATTAAATTGGTTTTAGAAAAATAAATAAAAATAGAATATCATGCATGCTAGGATTTTTGGACTAGATTGATGCGAAGTGTTTAGATATTATAACATCTTGGGGAAGGGAGAATGTACAAATAAATTAACAGCTTGGGAAAAAATATATGACACACTTCTGTTCACATCTCCCATGCGTGGTGGTGATACTGGTCTTCAGGGCATCAGGCCTACTTTAATATGGATACTACTAGAGTAAAGCTATTGTTTACCATTTATTTGAAATAAAATATTTACTTCCTTAAATTATGATTTAATAAACAGACTTTAATTTCATCAAAAAACATCTAATTTGAATTAACCTTAGAAATTGCTCATTCCCAAATCTTACCCAGGACAAGTGTTCACTACTCAAGCCCACTGAAACTAATGGTGAGCTTTTCAGAATACTAATTGTGCAAACTGAGATGTATCTTTAATGGACATAGTACCTTAATTCTCATTAACAATCATCCTCTTCATTTCATAGGCTGCATATAAAGGTAAAGGATATAGTACCTGTCTGTAGAAAATTTAGAATCACATTAGAAAAATGTGGAATGACATAAGGAGATGGTGAGAATGGATGAAAAAAAGGGAGAGAAATTGGCAAAGGAGCCAGTGAAGATATTTTTAAAATACAGTCTTGGAGGAGGTGATGAAAGACAAAGCAAATTATACATAGCTCTCAGAATGGCTACCCTGAATCTTTTGGGGCTAGGAAGGATTTTTGTAAACAAGGCATTTGAAATTGGAGTACAGAGATAAATTATACACCAGTGCAAGGTTATCAGAGCCCTAGCAAACATACACTCCTGTTTTGGTAGTGACTTCAGCCAATACTAGGTGTCTGATTCTGAACTTCCTGCTTCAACATCAGGAATCTAGGATTAAAGCTGCATGATGGTTAATTTTATACATCTTCTTGGCTAGGCTATGGTATCCAGCTGTTTAGTTAAAATATCAGTCTAGGGGCTTCTGTGAAGGTACTTTTTAGGTGTGATTAACAACATTGAAATTAGTAGACTCTGAGTAAAGCATGTTACCTTCCATAATGTGAGTTGGTATCATCCAATCAGTTGAAGACTTTAAAAGAAAAGATTGAGGTCTGAAGGAATTCTGCCTTCAGGCTACCTTCAAACTCAAGAAGACAGCATCAACTTCTGCAAGAATTTCTAGCCTGCCCTGCAGATTTTGGACTTGCCAGCCCCTACCATTGGGTGAGTCCTTTCTTAAGATAAATATCTCTCACGATAAATATAGATTATAGATATAGATGCATATATAGAAATAGATCCTATTATGTGTGTGTTCAAATAGGTGGGTAGGTAGACATGCTTACACACATATGTGCCTACATACATACAAACATACATCCCATTAACTCTCTTTCTCTGGAGAATCCCAACTAACACAAACTGCTTCGGGGACAAGCAGTGCTGCTGCATTTTACAGCATTCTCTACTTTATCAGTCAGCTGCCCTGGGATAGCTTCGATTCCCTTCGTCATATGCTGTTCTCCATACTGCTGGTGCTGGCGATTCTCCATTTATGTCATTTTAAGTATTTCAACACTGACAAATTGATGCTAGACATAGAGGCCATTTCCCAAAGCCAAACTATGGAGCTAAATGTTTCTAGATGCTGAATGTTCAGAGTAAAATATGGAACAATCCCTCCCATAGCAAAGATTTCCATGTTAATGATTAAATGTAGCAGAGATGACCTAACATTTTCAGAACACCCCTTTCCACCTTTTTATTTTTTTATTTTATTTTTTATTTTTTGCTGAGTGTTGGGAGGTACCTGAAATTTAAATATAAAATACTATAGTGGAGGAAGGTTTTTTCTATTTCTTATATAGGCCTTATTCATCTATTTCATTTTTGGAGAGAGGCTCCTGTTCAATCAAATATCATGCAATCAATTAAATCTCCAAAGATTATATGAGCAGGACTTCACTTTGTTTTATTTCAATTACCCAGGGATTCCAAATGCCCATGGCTAATGAAAAAAGAGGTCTTCTTACCAGTAAAAGTTCATATGTTGAGGAAGTGAAAATGATTACTGGCTTGCATGCCTGTGGGTATTTCCCTACAGTAAAGCCAAGAATTTCAATTGCAAGTGCTCAAATTATTCTGTATGCTTCAAAGTTATGATTTCTAAATGGGATTAAAAGAACCATGTACCCAAGATTTCAATTGCTAAGCCCCAATTAAATAGTTCCAACAAATGCTATGGTGCAGAATCACAAGGAGACTGAAAGCATGAAAGGGCGTCTTAGGCTTTAGGTTAGAGTGCAGAAGAAGGGTATGACTTCTCTCAATGGAAAAATGTAATGAACAAAAGTGAGAAAATATATAACCACATGTGAGTTATTAGGGATTAATAAAATAGACCAGTTTGGTTTGAATAAGGAGGCATGGGAGAAAAGGCTGGAGAAGAAGGAAAAGGCCAGGACATAGACGGTCTCAAATGCCCAGTTTGGGACCTTAAACCTTATTTTACTAAGTAAATAGAGCCATTGAAGGTTTTTTTTTTTTTGTCTTTTGTCTTTTTTCCGTGTCCGGCAACGGATCGCAACCCTCAGTGTTGCCCCCGTACCGGGCCGGGGACCGGCAACGGGATCGCAAGCCTCGGTGTTGCTCCC
>NW_007734160.1:70498-72129 GCF_000696425.1 Galeopterus variegatus | reverse complement strand
CGGACGGGGGTGCCGCCGCGCTTCCCAAGCGGCGCACTATCCAGTGCGCCACCGGGCCGGCCCATCCATTGAAGGTTTTGATAAGTTGAGTGGACACGTATGGTAGATTGAAGCTTTACTGTCAATTCTCATTTCCCCCTTTGTATTAGAATTTTATGTTCATATCCCTGTCCACATGACTTTGCAGTGCTTGCCAGTTGAGAAGGCACCATATTCACACCTGGCATCTTTACTGTGGGCTTGGCCTTGTAACTTGATCTGACCAATGACATCTTAACTTCATTAGCACCAGCAGAGGTGTTAATGTGCCTGCATGGATTGATTCACTTGCATATCTTTCTTTAGCCATGAGAAGAGCATATACTAGGTAATGTCTGTCACATGGTAAGGCACTATATGGAGCAGACTTGAATTCAATATATGTGTAACATCAAGCATAGGCAATCCTAGCTAAGCCCTGCAAATCCACTACTATCACACAGACCTGTGAGTGAGAAACACATGTTTATTATTGTAAGCCACTGTTGGGGGATGTTTGTTATACAGCATTGCTCTAGCAGCCACTGTCTAAAAAAACTGAAAAGTGAAATTTTGGAGAAGTCAGTCTACCAATGGGTTGGAGACAAGAAGACAATTTAGAGGATTATTATAGACACTCTAGAGCATTTTGTTCCTTTGATACAATAATCTATAATGTTTAAGATACATTTGTTCTATCTTCCTGACATCCAGAGTGAGCAGACATGGGACAAATCTCCTGTCCAATCAACACTGTACATACGGTATGAGTCAAAAATAAACCTTTGCTTTTATAAGCCACTAAGATTCAGGGCTTTCTAATTTCCTCTGCATATTTCAGAGGGTCCTGACTAACACGGGAAGGAAGTTCCAGGATTGATTCAGCAGTTCTGTGATGTCACGAGCTGTGGAGCTTTTCTTCTGTCCATCTTTCTTTCTTCTGCACAACACTGATGTCTCCCCATAAAGTTTCTAGATGGCTGGAGTAAATCCAGGCCAGGATCAGGTCACACACACATGGGCTGGCTATAAGAGAAGCTAGAAAAATAAGTATCTTGCCTTTTCATTATGAGGGTACTTCAACAAGTTTATTGAAAGATTTGAATTATCTTTCAATTCTATTTTTCCATGAATTTGTTGAAGTACCCTCATATATATATATATATATTGGGAGACAGGCTCTACCAGCCATGAAGAGTGCAGGAGAAGCACATGTCGAGTAGGCAGCCAACAAGTCCTCTGAAGGTAGGATGAGATGCTACCTACATCTAAGATTCCACTATTTATTGAATACTTACTCTGTCAGTTTCTTTTTATAGCTTCTAGACATTATTGTCTCCCTATTGACAGATGACAAACTGGGACTCAAGGAAGCTAATTGGGGATCACAAAGAAAAAGCAACATGTTTCAGATCACCCAACTCATAGACAGCAGAGAAAGGGTTTGAAAGCAGGTTCGACCATCTAGGTCAAAGTCCTATTATCTAAATGCCCTTCGTGTTAAGACTTCTGCTTAGCTCCATTCTTCAGTGTTTCAAGACAGCCACCGATGCTGCTGCACAATTCCTCTGTATACAAAAGAGGCACAGGACACAGACACAACAACAAAGTCC
>NW_007734160.1:67353-69833 GCF_000696425.1 Galeopterus variegatus | reverse complement strand
GTGTTAAGACTTCTGCTTAGCTCCATTCTTCAGTGTTTCAAGACAGCCACCGATGCTGCTGCACAATTCCTCTGTATACAAAAGAGGCACAGGACACAGACACAACAACAAAGTCCCTCCCTGGGCCTCGGAATTTAGCCAAAAGAAAAAAGGCAGATGGTGATTTTTTTAATGCCAAAGCCCATTCCAGTGAAACGACGGCCTGCTGTCCCATGACTTAGAACATCAAGCAATGTTCAGATGATGTCGGGCTCCTGAGGAAGCATGCCAAGTCTGTTTGCAATTTCGCAGCTCATAGCATGCTTGTCAGAGGCTTTCCATTCATTTTCAGTGACGCGTCCCTGGCCCTTTGAAGGCTTTGCAATTCTGAAAGCCAAGAGTCCAGGCCCCAGACTCTCTGAGGCTGGCAGTCCTCTTCATTGCACTGCTCATATCCCTGTCTCTCCGTTTTCTTTCTCTGAAGACAGGACATCTCGGTATAACTTGGACATCAGCAAGTTGAAAACTCTCTGGGAGGTCGGGCAGTAAGTCTCTAGTGTTGCTCATCTCCAAAGCATTATTTCCCCCTTAATCACCAGCATCCTGGACTCAGAGTCTCTCACTCTCTGGACAGTGGTCTGTCTTGATCTCTCTGGGAGAGAACAGTGCAGCTGTGGTAGAATTCAATGCCATGTTCATGGCATTACACCGTTTCTCCTCCAGATTCCCACATGCATGTGCTCCCTCCTGGGTGGCCTTCCATGCAGACCAGAGCAGTCCCTCTTCCCAGAAAGGCAGCTGAGCTTCCCAGCTGTGGTGTCTTGGGGAAGTGAAGCACATTCCCTTTACTGAAAAATCATCCTAGAGTTTTCCACTTCGGAAGCTGATTCCCAGAGGAAAAAGATTATAGGCTTTTCTTTCTTTTTTTTTTTTTTTTGAGAATACTGATTATTTCGCTGCCAAGTCAATGCACACTGTTCACCCATATGTATTCTTCTCTCTCAGATAATGACATTTTTTAAAGGAAAAATAGAGAGCTGGACAGAAAGAAGCAAACAAGGGCTTTATGCCTCTGTGGTAGGCAGAATTCTGAGGTTAACCCTCAATGACCCTCACTTTTGTACAATCCAATCCTCTGCCCTTTGCATGTGGATGGAACATGTGAATCAAATAAGTTACATAGCAAGAGGGAGATTATGCAGGTGAGCCTGAATTAATCACATGAGCCCTTTAATAGCTGAGTGATTTCTCTTGCTGATAGCAGAAGGAAAGCCAGAGAAACTCAAAGCTTGAAGGGGACTCGATGAGTGGGACCCTGCTACCAGTCTTGAAGGGGTAAACTGCAAGGTTATGAGAGGGTCTGTGAGAAAGCCCAGGGCAAAGAGCTGCAAGAGGACCCTAGGAGCTGAGAAAGACCCCCAGCTGACAGCTGCTAGGAACTGGATTCTGCCAACACCCTGAATGAACCTGGAAATGGATTCTTCTCCAGTCTCCAGATAAGAGCTTAGGCCAGCCTTGAATTCAGCCTTATGAAACTGAGCAAAGAACCCAGTCAGCCCTGCCTGACTTTCTGACCTACAGAACTGTGAGATAACAAATGAAGTTGCAGTAATTTGTCATGCAGCAATAGAAAAAAAAAACTAATACAGTCGCTTTTACCCATTCCCTATCAATTGCACCTTTCAATTTGCAACAAATTGCAGTTTCATGAGTATGGGCTCAAAATTGCATAGGCTTCATTCATCACCTTATCTCCAGTATCTGTCTAATACAGTCGCTTTTACCCATTCCCTATCAATTGCACCTTTCAATTTGCAACAAATTGCAATTTCATGAGTATGGGCTCAAAATTGCATAGGCTTCATTCATCACCTTATCTCCAGTATCTGTCATGTGTCATAGGTATGAAATAAATATTTGTTGACTAAATGAATGAGGCAGTGCTTAAAATGACAGGCTTTAGAGTCAGGGAGACATGAGTCCAGATTTCAGCTGTGCCACCTAATAGTTCCACGATCCTGGGTGAGTCATTTAAGCTCTCTGAGCCGCAACAGGTAACTCACTTGCAAAAAAGGGATAGGAATGATACTTGTCCCATCTTACTTGACTGTCATCACTATGTGACACAGTTGACGATGTGACATCAGATCCATTTTGAAAACCTCCTGTGGATTTGACAATGCTAGGCCCTCCTGATTTCCCACGTACATCTCAAGCCATTTCTCTTCAATCTCTTGTTGGAGATCTTCCCCCTCCATCTATTCTTCAAATGTTGACGTTCTTCAGGGTTACACTCAAATGTCTCATCTCATCTTCCTTTCCCTTCTTATGAAGTTAATGAATAAATTTTCATGGCTTCAAATATGATACACTTATCAACTTTTCTCAGGCCAAGCCCTAATCATATACCTAGCTACCTGAACAGCATTCCATTTTGTATGCATACCGTATTTTCTTTATCCATTCACTTATCGATGAACCATCTTTGTCTTATTGGTTTC
>NW_007734160.1:63552-66224 GCF_000696425.1 Galeopterus variegatus | reverse complement strand
ATGACATATTTTTAACTTTTTATTTGGAAATAACTTTAAATTTACAGATACATTGTGGAAATAAAAATGGTATAAAAATACCATATACCCTTAACTCAGATTCACCTATTTTAAATATTTTACCCCATTGGTTCTATTATTAGGACTATTTGTTTATATATCTAGCTCTCTAGCTATATCTAAAATTTTTCTGAACAATTTGATGGTGCATTAAATATGTCATGGCCTTTGACCTGTAAATACTTCAGTGCGTTTCCTAAGAATAGGAATATTCTGTTATATAACCAAAGAAGAGTTGTGTTGCTTATAACAGAAATGCCTGAAACTGGGTAATTTGGAAAGAAACAGTATTTATTGCTTACGAGTTTCACAGGCTGGGAAGTCCAAAGTCCAGGGGACACATCTGGTGAGGGTCTTGTTCTTGGGGATGACTCTACAGCAACATAGGGTATCACATGGGGAATGGCAGAAGCAGAGGGAGAGCTTCTCCTGGGTTCTCTTTTTAAAACCATCAGAACCACACCCATAACCACGATTAAACCATCACATGGATTAATTCACTATGGCATGGTCCTCACAATCCAATCACCTCTCCAAGGCCCCACCTTTCAATTATCATAATAGGATTTCCCACCCTCAACAGTTAGTGGGGATTAAGCTTCAATGAGTCTGGGGGGACAATCTTGGCAAACTTAATGTCAGCAAATTTTTTTCTCTAATCTACACTTTGCATTCAGGTTTTATCACTTGACCTAACAGTGTCATATAGCACATTGCCCCACCCCTGCTCCAGTACAAGGTCCAGTCTAAGATCAGGTATTGTATTTACTTGTCTCATCTCTTTGACCTTTTTTATTTTTTATTCTCATTAACTATAGTCACTATGTTGCACAATAAATCTCTTAAATGTAGTCCTCCTGTATAACCAAAATTTTATATCCTTTGACCAACATCTCCTCAATTTCCCCCTCCCTGCAGCCCCTGGTAACTACCATTCTTTTCTCTGCTTCTATGAGTTTGACTTTTTTAGGTTCCATATGTAAGTGAGATCATGCAGTATTTGTCTTTCTGTGCCTGGCTTAATTCATCTAACATTATGTCCTCCAAGTTATCCATGTTGTTAACAAACAATGGGCTTTCGTTCTTTTATAAGGCTGGATAGTATTCCGTCTTGTACTTATACCATATTTTCTTTATCCATTCATTTATTTATGAACACCTAATTTAATATTATATCTTGGCTATTGTGAATAATGCTGCAATGAACATAGGAGTGCAGATATCTATTCAACAAACTGGTTTCGTTTCCTTTGAGTATATATCCATAAGTGGGATTGCTGAATCACATGGTAGTTCTATTCTAATTTTTTGAATAACCCCATCCTGTTTTCCATAGTGGCTGGTTTCGTTTCCTTTGAGTATATATCCATAAGTGGGATTGCTGAATCACATGGTAGTTCTATTTTAATTTTTTGAATAACCCCATACTGTTTTCCATAGTGGCTATACTAATTTATATTCTCACCAACAGTGTGCCAGTGTTGCCTTTTCTCCATAACCTCACCAAAACTTATCTTTCTTCTTTGACCTCTTTTAATCTGAAATATTTCCATAGCCTTTCTTTGTCTTTCATGACATTGATGTTTTGGAAAAATACAAACTCTCTTTTGTTTAATAGAAAGTTCCACCTTTAGGATTTGCCTTATATTTCCTCATGATTATATAGAGTTTACACATTCTCAGCTGGAATACTGTATAGGTGATGTGATGTCCTTCTGAGAGTGTCACAGCTGGAGGCACACAAAGTTCATCTGTCCTTCATGGGTGATGGTAACTGGGATCAGTCAAGGTGAAGTCAAGGTGTGATCTGATTCTCCATTGCATAATTACTGTATTTGGTGTCTCCCTTACAACAGATAAGCAGTCTGTAGGGAGACACTTTAAGACCATACAAATATTCTTTTCATCACTGCAATTTCCTCTGAGATTTAGAATTCATTGATCATTCTTACCTGATCCCATCTATACTGTGATGTTTGCAAACTAATATGTCCAACTCTAGTCCTTCCCCTACACTGACCAGTTGGCCCTTGGTATTTTTCTGTTAGCAAGATCACTCTTCTCTCCTATTTATTTATATATTAATTTTTGGTATGAACTCATGAGTTCTTTTTTTCCCAATGGTTTATAATTCATTACTGTACTTAATTATTTTGGTGCTCAAATTGTCCCAAATTTGGCTAGTGGTAGCCACTTCAAGCTGGATCTTGTGTCCTTGCGACGGGCTGCTATCTGCATATATGTATGTGTGCATCATCCATTTCTCTCCATTATATTTAAAAACTGAAGTATTGTAATTGGGTTTTCTTAAAATGGGTAACATTTATATCTGTCCCATCTTTTGTTATCAGAAAATTTTAGTAATACATAGGAACCAAGCAAAAAAAGTTTCAGTGGAAAATTCTCCTAATGGTTTATTTCCCCTCAGTTCCTTGGATAGGAAGACAGACTGCAATATGGATTGAATTCTATTTATTGAAAATCAGTGTATTATTATTCTAATCTTCTCAGAGCCAGTGCTTGGCAGACGTCCTCAAATTTTATTGTGAGTTACAATGCTGGTGCTCAACTAATCCAATAAACTTCTCAATTCTTCCAGTTCACTTAGACCA
>NW_007734160.1:59511-63051 GCF_000696425.1 Galeopterus variegatus | reverse complement strand
TACAATGCTGGTGCTCAACTAATCCAATAAACTTCTCAATTCTTCCAGTTCACTTAGACCAAATATGATTGCTCTTTAAAAAATGCAAACTTGTTGGAATACATTTCTTCATCTACAAGTATAATGATTTTGACTAATTTTACACAAAAGCATTGCCAAGTGTGGGTTTCATAAATCTCAGCTGCTTTGAACTTAGCAGAAAATTGCCAAATCAAAAAAGTAAGCTGTCACATGCAGTAATTTCCTCTTTGGGGACATTTTAAATTTTTTTCAGTATCAATCTTGTGCTTTAAAATATATTAAACACATCTGATCCTGTGTCCAAGAAACAATTATTTCCACTTTTAAAAACAGAATTGAGAATTCAGGGGACGGGGTGTTAGAACTTGAACATTATCTTAGATTTTATGGGACATGTCAGCATCTCATCTAATTGCATTCGTTAGATTACTCTCCTTTAGGAACAAAATGTTAATGAAAACCCGAAACACTGAAATGACAAAGAATGGATTTTTTTCCTGGCCTTTATATTCATGTTGAATAGAACTCTTCAATTCTTTGAATGATATGCAGTTAGGTGGATATGATAGGGTTTTGTGGTAGTCAGATGCTTTCAACAGGATATAATATAAGGTCTAAGAAACATGGAATGGAATGCCAGTGGCTAACAGTTTAAGTTGGTCAGAGTTGGTTCATAGGCTCCTACCACATAATCCGGACTATTATTTGTTTTATTAAATTTCAAGACTTGGAAGAAGTAAAATGAAGGAAGAGGGTATAAAAAAAAAAACAGTTTTATTAACATTAAATTCACATGCCACGAAGCTCACCCTTTTAATGTGTACAGTTCAGTGATTTTTAGTACATTCACTAAGTTGTGCATTCATCACCACTACCTAATTGCAAAACATTTCCTCACCCCAAAAAGAAACCCCATAGCCATTAACAGTCACCCTTATTTCCCCTCCTCTTAGCCCCAGCCACCACTAATCTACTTTCTGTCTGTGTGGATTTGTCTACACGAACATTTCATTTAAATGGAATTAGACAACATGTGGTGTTTTGTGTCTGGCTCCTCTCACTTAGCATGTTTTCAAGGTTCATGTGTATTGCAGCATGTACCAGTATTTCATTTTTTTTTTTCGGCCAAGTCATATTCCAATGCTTATATATATTATAAAAATGTTGTTTATCTATTCATTAATTGATAGATATTTAGGTGGTTTTCACAGTTTGGCTATAACAATGCTGCTGTGAATATTCACATACAAGTTTTTGTGTGGACATATGTTTTCAGTTCTCTTGGATATATACCTAGGAATTGGATTACTGGATCATGTGATACTTCTATATTTAACTTTTTGATAAACCTCAAACTGTTTGCCAAAGCAGCTATATCATTGTGCATTGCCACCGTCAAGGTATGAGCATCCAATTTCTCCACAAAGTCTCTGACAGATTTTATCACCTGTCTTTTTCATTATAGCTATCGTAGTAGGAGTGAAGTGGTAGCACATTGTGGTTCTAATTTTCATTTGTCTAATGACTAATGACGTTGAGTATCTTTTCGTGTGTATATTGAATGTCTATTCAGATCCTTTGCCTGAATTTAAATTGGGTTATTTGTCTTTTTTGCTTTTGAGTTGTAAGAGTATTTTAGATATTTTGGACACAAGTTTCTTATCAGATATATAATTTGAAAATGTTTTCTCCCCATCTGTGGGTTACCTTTTCACTGATGATGTCCTTTGTGACACAAAAGTTTTCAATTTTGATGAGGCCAAATTTACTTATTTTTCTGTTGTTGCTTGTGCTTTTGGTATAATGTCTAAGAAACCGTGGTCTCACGCAATGTCTCAAAGATTTACTCTTCTGTTTTCTACTAAGAGTTGAATAGTTCAGTCCTTACATTTGAATTTTTATTCATTTTGAGGGGTTTTTTTGTACATGGTATGAGATAAGGATCCAACTTTATTTTTGTATGTGCATGTTCAGTTGTCTCTGCAGCATTTGTTGAGACTATTCTTTTATCATTGAATTGTCTTGGCACCCTTGTTTTTTTTGTACATGGTATGAGATAAGGATCCAACTTTATTTTTGTATGTGCATGTTTAGTTGTCTCTGCAGCATTTGTTGAGACTATTCTTTTATCATTGAATTGTCTTGGCACCCTTGTAAGGAGGAAGAGTCTTGACTGAGTTTGCCTCTCACAAAGATGGATAAGACCTTGAAATTCCCTTTAGATGCACAGTAAAAGGGTCATGGGTTTCAGGGATAAAAAGGTTGTCTTTTGCCGTTAATCATCATGGGTCCTTCCTTATTGAATATCTTCAACAGACCATCACTGCATATAGTGTTTCCAAGAGTAGCTGAAGCCCCAGAAACACAAGAAATGCCTTTATTATTGAATCATTGGATACGATTTGGGAAAAATGGAGCTGTCATTGAAACACTATAAGATTGCAAATCTGTGATCAAATATTCAGATAAGAATAATACACTGAGAAATTGTTGAGGCAGTTCTACCTTGACCAACATTTCAGTTGAGCAAGGGACAGGTAAGGTTGTAGGTAACTTCACTCCAGAAAGCGCATTGCAGAAGATGGGTCAGAAAGGTAAATATGAGTCTGGATAAATCATTATATTTCCTTCTAGATCTAAGTGACATGATTTATAACCTATTCCTCTTTCATCTTATGTTAAGCTCTTTATCAACAACTTCACCTCTAGTTATTTTTTTTGGAAGAGAACATCCTACCCCTGGCAAATCACTTTGTAATGGACTACTACTTCTAAAATAGCCCCCAGTGATCCCTGCCTCCTGGCTACACCTAATGACCTGAACTAACAAAAGTGATGGGATACCACTTCTGAAAGCAAGTTAGAAAAGACCATGACTTACATCATGCTGGCACTCTTGCTTTTTCTTACTTACTCATTTGGATAAAACCAGCTTCTCTGTTGTGAGCTGCCCTAGGGACAGGCCAAGTGGTAAGGAATCAAAGCCCTTAGTCCAACAGCCTGCCAGGAACTGAACTCTGACAACAGCATTGTGAGCAAGCTTGGAAGCAGATCCCGCCCGAGTGAAGCCTTGAGATGACCAGAGTCCTGGTTGTTATCTTGATTGCAACCCCTGAGCTGGAAGATGCACCTCAGCTATTCCCAGATTCCTGATCTATATAAACTGTGAGAAAGCATATGTTCTTGTTTGAAGCCACTAAGTTTAGGGACGATTTATTACACATCAATAGATAACAAATAAATGATATAACTTGATTTTCTAATTTTTATATTCTGTGCTACAGATCCTCAACAATCTGAAAGGAATGTCAAAGGAATGGTTCCTAAGTCCCAAGTTTTCAAATCCTTTCTTGCAGCTGTATTTTTTATTGTCTCATCCCTATTCAGTTACTGGACCATTCTAACCCTACTCAGTACTCCATAGTCTCATTTTTACGGCCTCATCTAGAAGTTCATTTTCTCACCACTAAATTGTACCTTCATATTCACAAACTCCTTCAATTTCCTAGTGTTAACCAA
>NW_007734160.1:54944-58644 GCF_000696425.1 Galeopterus variegatus | reverse complement strand
ACTGGTTTTTATTTCCTGACATGCACTTCTCATCTATTTATTCATTATAGAATAGATCATGGTCCTGTTTTAGCTTAAGCTGGGTCCTGGTGATAAATGCATGAGTCTTCAAGGTACTCACAATCTGCCAGAAGAGATAGCATTTATCACACACTTATTGCAATTGTTGGTTGGTCCATGATAGATGTTCATACTCTGGAAACACAGAAAAAGACTACTTCATTCTTCTGATAGCTCATATTCAGTAATTCATGCCTCTTTCTTTGCTCTTTGCTTTAATCTACAGAATTACAAGACATCGTCTTCTCTCTCCAACTTCTGGCTTGGAGTTTTTCTTTTCACTCTTCTCTGTCCATTACTTCCTAATATAATCATCCACCATATTAAAATGATTCTAACACCTTGGTTCTACAATTCCTAGACACTTTTCAACTCTAATGCAAGCCTACCTTTGTTATTCCTTGATGGGGCTATGTTCACTTCTTTCCCTTAGACCTCAGCATCTTCATTCGAAAGTGCCTCTTCCTGCACTTGCTATTTCTTCCTCCAGAACACTTTTCTCTTCCTATCGCTTGATTAATTCCTGCCCATTCTATTTATCTTTGCCCTCCACCATATGACGCCAGCTAATCACCAAGTCAATCGTTGTTTCCCCACAGACACCTGATGGTGAGGCTCATTGGACCACGCCCTATTCCCAGACACAATGCATCCTCTCCTCCTTCTGAAATCATACTCCTTGAGGAATACCCCCTCCCATCAGCCAATATTAATCCATCAGAATCTTAATCATGCTTCAAGGTCCATCAAAAATGCCCATGATTTTTTTTCTTTTCCTAAACACCTGCACTCTTTCCTTTCTTTTAATCTTCAAGGAAGTTAATGCTTCTTGTACGTTACTTAAACCACATTCTTGAGACTCACATAGTAATTTTATGGTAATGTGTTTGTCATCTAAGTTATATCTTTCTCCTAGTGTTCAAAAGCCAAAATGGTATCTGTAGTGGTCTGAGAATGCTCATCACAGATCTTCAAATATAAGGAAGATAACCAAACAAGGCCCCAAATCTGCTCAACTCTGGAATCCAACTCCATGTCTATGCCAAGGATATGCTTCCCATAGGCTGCGCCTACCCAATGACTGAATACAGCAGGGATACTCGGGCAAACCCATTCTTAAGAGAAAAGACTCCTCCAGCAGCCAACTTTGACTTGAGGACTCTCCAAGAGCACTACTGAGCTTCCTTCCCTTAGACTGCTGAGCAGTCTAGGACTTTCTTTCCCACTCCATTGAGGATCAGACTTGCTTCACAGTCTGAAGACCCTCCTAGCCTATTCCTGAACCCTCCCTATTTTCTTTTCATGGCATTTTCCCAAATGTTTCCAGATGTTTCCCTGCGCATTTACTCTTGTCTTGACATCTACTTCCCAGAAGACCTGAAATAACAAAAATGGTGCCAGGAGTGATCCACAGAACCAGGAGATGAGATGAGAATTTGGACTGGACTAGTTATCATGCATCAGAGAAAGAGGGCAATATCCTGGTTGGTAAGAGGGGCATGGATAGTTGCTGACATGAGGTAGCCCACCATTGCTCTGATAAAGGATAGCATTTGCCACTGCAGAAGCCCCTCTCTCATACAACAACCAGTGCTTATGGTAGATGGGAAGACAGCCTCCTTCCCTAAAGTGTTCACATCCTAATCTCTGGAATCTGTGAATATGTTACTTTACATGGCAAAAAGGACCTTGCAAATGTGATTTATTAAAATCATGAGATTGTGAAGATTATCCTAGATTATCTTGATAGGCTCATTGTAATCGAAAGAGTCTTTACAAGACGGAGGCAACAGAGTCAATGTCAGAGAAGAAGGTGTAACAATGAAAGCAGACATCAGAGAGAGAGAAATGAAGTTGCAGGACTTGAAGAAGGAGGAAGGAGCCACAAGTCGAGGAATGCAGGTGACTTGTAGAAACTGGAAAAAGAAAAGAAATGAATTCTCTCCTGCTGACATCCTGATTTTAGAACTTCTGACTCCCAGAACTATAAGATAATAAACTCGTACCCTTTTATGTCACTGAGTTTGTGGTAATTTAGTAAAGCAGCCATAAGAAACTCAAACAGTGTGTCCCCCTCAGGAGCTACCCACACCTCCCATTCTGGCTTCCAGGCTGATAACTAGGGTTAAATCTCAACATAGCTCAGCTAGGAGCATGCTGGGTCTGAAAAAGACAGAAGGAGATTATATACCTAGAGAGATATATGCCTGAGAACTGACAGAAGTCAGGGGAGTCTCCTGGAATGTGAATTTTAGAATCAAGGGGCTGGAAGGTAAGGCTGGATAAGCAAGATTTCATTGAATTAGAGGTATTTTGTTTAACGGGATTTAACATTCTCACAAGGAACTGAGGGAATAAGACAAACTTGTTGCTGGTATGGCTCTCAGAAGCCTAAAAAAAAAAGGTCAACTTTCAGCAGTGTAGAACTGCCTGAGTTGCTCTGGCAGGTGGTAGATAAAGAAATAAAGAGGCTGAGGGGCATGGCTATGCCAGAATGGATCACTTGTTTGAGTCCAGAAGATCCACCAGAGGAGTCTGTTCCAGTCTTTTCTGGAAGCTCAGAGAAAACAAACACCTTTCAGCAAGGCCATCAGGAATGCACTGGCGGGAGGGGATGGACCACCATCACCAAGAAGTTCAGAAGTTGTTCCCTTTGCAGGCCAGGGATGCTGGGAGGAGAGGTGGTCACAGGTTGGCTTGGTGCACCCATGAGGACGATGGAGCTGTGTGGGTGAGTCTGTTAGCACATCCCTTAATCAGACTGAGGGTCTGAGCCATAGATTCAGGAATGGGGTTTCAATGAAAGTGCGTTCAATCTATTGACAAGAAACATATTTTTATATTTCACCAGTTCTTAAGTAATTTGCCACTCTCTTCACTTTAGGAAAGTTTCCATAACACATTTTAGGGTCTCCATGAGGTTCAGAAGTGTTTGTGAAACAAAATTCTGAAACCACGAATGAAATTTTAAATGGTCTCTTTACATAGAACATAGTAAATCTGGAAATATTTCATGTCACCCTGTGCTGTAATCTGCCTTTTCTTTGCTAAGCATTATGTTTCTTATCTAAAACAGTACCTACTCCCAGCAGTAAATAATAGAGGGAAAAATTCATTGACAGTAGCATATTTCATAGTTTCTATCTGCCTGTTAATGTAATAACAAGCAATCTCAGGAGCAAGTCAGAGTCAGAAGAATGGAATTCTAGTCAGGAGGATGCCCCTAAAAGTTTAATGACCCACTCAAATCTCAAACAACCTCACTCAGATAACACCCCACCCAGAGAACTCTTCAGAAGTTCGGCAGCTGGTCTCTATTGGCGACATCTTCCTCAGACTGTTAAAAAAAATAATAATAATAACTACGTTTGAGTGGGGAATAGGGAAAATTGGAAAGAAGGTAGCAAGGCCACAGGGGAAAAAAAAGCTTGTGAGGATCTAAACTTTTGTTTGTTTGTCTCTCTCCACTGGAATTTTCCCCGCATGGATTTTGGGTTACACTCAGAGAAAATCCACTTGCCATCTTGTGTCTAGTGAGTAATGGTATTTCTATGCAGAAAAAAAAAATCATGTTGATATAAATCAGTGGGTCTCAACCCCTCCTCCTCCCAATATTTGGCAATGACTGAGACATTCTGAG
>NW_007734160.1:50380-53744 GCF_000696425.1 Galeopterus variegatus | reverse complement strand
GTTTTGTGGTTTCTTGTGTCATTTGACTAGCTTAACTAGATTAGAGACAGAAACACGACTAGATGCTGAGGCAGGTGGGTGATAGGTAATCTGCTGTAACATCTTTTTACACATGTGTAGCTATGTACAAGGGTACTTCAAAAAGCTCATGGAAAGATTCATATTATGTTTCAATTCTATTTTTCCATGAACTTTTTCAAGTACCCTCGTACTAATAGGTAACCTCTTAGGGGGTGTGGACTCATATACCGTTCTTTGCAATTCACACAGCTCCTAACACAGTTCTGCATGTGGCTGGTGCTCAACACCATTGGTTTACTATGTTATGAACTATCTCATACTCTATTCAAACTGATGGAGGTCTCCATATCTTTGGAATGTGGAGGCAGATGCAAGCAAGAAGCTTAGCTAGGGGACACTTACTATATACCAACTACTGCACCGGAGGCCAGAAATACAGTAACAAATGAAAGAATTGTCTACCATTTTTGAGCCTCCGTTCTCCTCGGTGAGTTTATGATGGCCATTTCTATCCAGATGAGGCTGAAGTCCATTCCCACAGCAGAAGTAAAGTTGAAATTCTCAACTCCTTGCTTCTTCCATGAAGTCCTCCATCCCTATCGCGGCTGCCAGGTTGGAACAAGAGTTTATGAATGTGTGCATTGGTTAGGTAAGGAAGAAAGAATGATGCAAGAGGGGTCGAGGACCATGGTGTACTTTCTCAGATAGAGAAATCTCTTCGACAGCCTCCTTTGATGGTGGGAAGGAGGGTGGGTGAAGCAGCACTAAATAGAAGTAGAAATATTAAGTAGGTTAGAGCTACTTGTGTTTGAGCAAAGATTTTAGAAGTTCTGAAACCAATGAAAAAAAGTTTATGGCCTGTCTGCCAGCCTGTAGGCTTGTTTCCACTTGGGGATTAATTAGCAACAACATTTTACCAGCCAATGTCTCAAAAAAAAAAAAAACAACAACAACAACAAAAAACAACTAACATCCTACTCTGTGTTTTCCTGTGCAAGAAATACTTCAGGATTACAGTTGCATGTACACTCTGCTCCATAACTACCTTTCTGGACAGTTGGAAATATTAACAAAAAGCATGTTTTTGATGGATTTTTCATTTTAAATGTAGTTGTATTATTTTCGATAAATAGAATTTATTAAATGCATCTATAAATATGATTTAATATTTCTATCTATAAAATACTTTCCATAAGCATTCACAAAGCAGAAAGTTTTGTCAGACTATTACATTTTTTTGTGGTCATCTTCTACTTATAACATTAATATCTCCTGTGCCTAAGCTAAGTATTTCTATAAAAGATAATTTGACCATAAGATGTAACTAGAAATTTATGAACATTCTATTTCTATTAAACCTGCCTCATCGACACAGTCTGCTTTTGTTCTCTCCTATTCTGTAGGACTTCGAAGGCTGGTTCGACATTCCTGTATTCTCAGCTATAATTTTGGTCTTTCCACCGAGGCAGTTTTATTTCCTGACAGGCACTACAGACTATGAAAGCCAGTGCTACTGGGAAAATATTCCAAATGCACAGGTTATGTGGTTGGTGGAAAAAAGACATTAATGGAAAAGGGACTGAAACCAAGTTCTCTTCCGATTGCTATTTTGGAACTTCTGGTTTTCCGGTGGAACTCCAAGTCAATGGTGATTGCAAAACCAAAAAGACCAAACAGAATATTAGAAAAGCAAATGACCTGGAGGAGTTTATTTAGAAAATAGATAAAGCACAAATGGGTTTTCATTTTTAAGTCAGAGGAATGGGTAACGTTCAGAGAATGGGTATTGTTGCAGTCTGAGAGCAATACAGTGGAATTTCTGTGCTTTTCTTTTGTTTCAATTCAGTCTCCCTGCATCTAATACGAGACTCCTTAGAAAGGTTTCACAGCTGTGTCCTTTGGGCACAGGGCATGTTCTGACATGTGGAGATTTATTTTGCACAGCCTGTGGCAGCCAGCGCCACCTAGCTTCTACGTTTCTTCAACTCAACAATTTTCCAAACTGTTAAATGAAATGAGAGAGTCCTCTATGTGGATTCAATATCAGTTTCACAGATTTTGTCCTTTTTTTTTTTTTTTTTGAGACCAGCCACACCGCACTCAGCCAGTGAGCGCACCAGCCATCCCTATATAGGATCTGAACCCGTGCTCCCAGCACCGCACTCTCTCGAGTGCACCACGGGCTCGGCCCAGTTTCACAGATTTTGAATGATGGAAGTTGGAACAGGAGATGGGGCAGCCAAATTGCCCTGAATAATTGTCAGGTGGAAAGACAAGTTTTCTACATCCATGGAACTTTGAGTAGGATTGACACAGTTTCTCAATGCATTAACTGGTCATCATAGCCTGCCTCTGTTATTCAATAAATCAGGAGTGAGTTAATATGCATAGAAATCTGGCCTCTGAATTTCAGCTACTATGTTCTGAATTAGGGAGGATTTCTAAGAAGAGAGTCTTTGCTAAGCTTACACCCAGGAATTGCTTTCAAGTAAAGGAGATCAGAATATGTCACCCCAAAATATGCCACTCTGGCACAGGATTATTTTGAGCCAGTGGCAGTTGAGAAAAAGCAGACAGAAAAAACCTCTCTGCCCTGCCTTTATCTGCTAAAAAGCAGGGCATAAATTCCTCCTTCTGAAGGCTTTCCACCCTCTCTCCTATCAAGAAGAGAGGAACAATTCTTATCACCAGAGACAGAGACAGCGCCAAGATGAGTCTGTATAAACAAACCTTACTAAATAAACTTTACTTACCGTTAGTTTCCCTCATATATTTTCCTTTCCACAACTTACTACCCCTAGAAGCCCAAACTCCCTTCCCTTTATGTGGTCACTTCTCCACATTTTATCACCCTTTGCTAAAAGTAGTATATAAGGCCCAGAGTCTAACTGCTTCTTTGGGTTTTTCACTTCTTTTCTGGGAAGTCACTATGCATGTAAAAATATTAACATCATATAAAATGTGTATGAGTTTTTCATTGTTGTTGTTAATCTTTCTTTGGTCAGTTTAATTCACAGATGCAGTCACAGAACATAAGATTTTTTTTTTTTTTTTTACAAAAGAAGTTTTTTCTCCTATATATGTGTTCACTTAGATCCAGTGAACAATTAATTACTAAACATAAGAAAAGTCAGAAAGTCTAGGAAAATTGCACGAGGTAATTTGCTCTGTCTCAAAGTGTGCTTAATCATTCTAACATCAACTTCGAATGAAGGTAATGATTCTTAACTTTTTAAAAGATCACAAAGGTCGCATCCAGGGCATTACACTCATCTCCTTTGTGACAGCTTATTATTATAATGTGAGGAATAGAGAGATACAGAATCTTGGGCCAGGCTCAGTC
>NW_007734160.1:49401-49807 GCF_000696425.1 Galeopterus variegatus | reverse complement strand
GACAGCTTATTATTATAATGTGAGGAATAGAGAGATACAGAATCTTGGGCCAGGCTCAGTCATTACTGTTGAGACCAATTGTTCGGAATTGTAACTTGATATATTTATAAGTCAGTGGGTGTTTTGGATATATAAATAAAATCAACACAGGAAAAAATATATACCAGGCAGGCAAATAGCCACTTGGACTTTCTGGAAGGTGTTTCTTTTCACTCTGTTTTGGAGGCCAGGACAATACAATTACCAACTATTCGTTCAATGAGGGAATTTTCCAGATGGTGATGATGACTGTGCTGATCAAGAAATTAGAAGGTGTTCAATATTCATGGGGAGATTGCATGGGGCAGACTTCCTGCTGCCTCCTGTAGACTTAGACTTTTTTAAGGAAATACCTAAAATTACTACC